>NC_090650.1:395956104-396173604 GCF_040937935.1 Hyperolius riggenbachi | reverse complement strand
CCCCTGTAGCTGCAGACAATCCAGTGCTGTCTCCCCCGAAGTCTCCGGCAATCCTGGCTCGACAAGCCTGACAAGCTAAATTTATTTACCTTCCCTGGCTCCAGCGGGTGGCACTGTTGCGGCTCTCACCACGTAGATGGGCGTAAATAGGGGCAGCATGGTGGTGTAGTGGTTAGCGCTCTCGCCTTGCATCGCTGGGTCCCCGGTTCCAATACCAGCCAGGTCAGCATCTGCAAGGAGTTTGTATGTTTTCCCCTTGCCTGCGTGGGTTTCCTCCAGACACTCCGGTTTCCTCCCACACCCCAAAAACATACAGATAAGTTAATTGGCTTCCCACCGAAATTGGCCCTAGACTACAATACATACACTACACGATATATACATATGACTATGGTAGGGACTAGATTGTGAGCTCCTTCAAGGGACAGTTAGTGACAAGAATATATATACTCTGTACAGCGCTGCGGAAGATGGCGGCGCTATATAAATACTAAATAATAATAATAATAAAAATAGCCGGCCTCCGTTGGGTCTGCTGTACTGAGCAGGTGCAGGAGACTTGCGCCTGCGCAGTAGAGTGGGCCAACAGCGATCAGCTATTTCCGCCTATCTCTGAGCGGAGAGCCGATACTGCGCCTGTGCTTGGAGCTGGGAAGGTAAATATTTACATCCCCGCTGTTCGCAGGGACACAGCGAGACCGCCGTGGGACACAGGACGACGGAGGAAGCCTCCGGATCCTATCAAGGCTCCCCCCGTCGTCCTGTGTCCCACGGCGGGCGAGTACCCCCCAGGGGAACTTTTTCTCGTTACAGGTTTTCTTTAAAGCTTCAAAAGAAAGTTACACTCTTACGTCAGTAAGGGAAATCCTCCAGATGCTCCAGAGACTTCCCCGATCCTTCCTGCCCCCTCCTCTGCCAGCCGGGACCCTCTTCCTCTTTGTGGCGGTGCTTCCTTCCAAGTATGTGTGCAGCTGCAAGTGGGTTCACATTGAGCCGCTTGTACACAGAGAAAAACGCCTGTACAGCGCGCCCGTGCTCGTAGACAGATGGGGTGTGGTCATAAGCAATATTCAACTTTAAAGGGACACTTAAGCTTGGAATAAAACATCAGTTTTACTTCCTGGGACAGCAGCAGGGGCTGGTAGAAGCCTCAGGAAAGTAAAACTGATTTTTTTTATTCTTGGCTTAAGTGTCCCTTTAATGTCTACTTTAGAGGGGTGAAGAAAGGACAGGGAAGCCTCTGGCTATACAGAGGTTTCCCCCATGCTGAGGTTAGTATGGAACTTTTTTTATCTGACTTTAGGTTTACTTTAAGTTGCCAACATCTTCCTGACAAGTGTAGAGTTTTAGTGCCCTTTTCCATTGATAAGTGATGCGAATGCCGCTACCTCACCGCATCACTTCCGCTGGCATTCACGTCACTTCTGCATTTCCCAATGCTGAAGTGTATGGAGGGGACGGCCGGCGGATGCGGCTGTGCGAGAATTTGCAGCATGCTGCACCACTCCGGATAACCAGCACTCAATGGATAACCTAGTCATGCTTTGGTTTCAGTTCGGCCGCGGTGCAGTGCGGCTATGTAACCTCATTGCACTGCGTGTAGTGGAAACGGGCCCTCAGATGTGAAAGTATTAGCTTTACAGGCAAACAACCAGCACTTTCTGACTGAGGTCACCAATGGCACCTCCTTATTTCTATCATGGTAAGTTCACTTGAATGGACATTGCAGCCCACTGGTGAGGGATAGCTTTGGGCAGGTCATATTTGAGTTATCTGGAGTCAGTGTTACTCTGTTTTGTATCTGGGAATGTCCCTGTCACATGAGCTTTCCTGATAGTCCATTTTGATTGTCTTCTTTTCTAGGTGACAACCTGATCTGTGGCAGTTATGACTCTAAGCTGGCGTGGTTCGATATGGACCTCTCTACAAAACCGTACAAAGTTCTTAGGTAAGAGAGAGACTACTTAGCGCCTCCCCTTTCCACACCCCCAAGTAAGGCTTTTTATTTGATCATAATTCTGACCATTTCCTTCCAGACACCACAAGAAAGCCCTGCGAGCAGTGGCATTCCACAGGCAGTACCCGCTGTTTGCTTCTGGCTCAGATGACGGCAGTGTCATTGTCTGTCATGGCATGGTCTACAAGTAAGTGACTGGCATACATACTCAGAGAATCATGTTTAATGACTTGTAGCGTTCTGACACATTCCTCTCTCCACAGCGATCTTCTGCAGAATCCTCTCATCGTACCTGTGAAGGTTCTACGTGGACATGAAATAACGCGGGATCTGGGCGTTTTGGATGTAGTGTTTCATCCCACACAGCCCTGGGTTTTCTCCTCAGGAGCCGATGCCACCATCAGACTGTTCACGTAATTCTCATCGCTGTCCAGAGCCTTTGACTGTCACACAACCAGTGATTAGTGTAAACAAAAAAAAGTGTCTGATGGTGTACAGACAGAAGCTCTAGAATCCAAAGAACTGGCCACAAAGAGTGACACCCACACCTTGCTGCCCCGCTGTGTGGTGTCACCTGGCTGTATGTGGGAGATACTGAGTGCACAGAACTGTGTCCTGCCCTCTTGACTGTGGAAATATACTTCAGTATCACAAGTGGCCATGACGGACATCTCCACACAGGCTGGAGGCTTCCCGGTTTTTATGTCCTGTATATACAAAGCTTTGGGTCTTCAATCAAGACCAATCAATCCTGACCTTTTATAATAAAATATGAGGGGTGTCTGGCTGTAGCTGTGGTATCCTGACTGGCTGTCCAATAATGACCCGTGCAAAACGGGGAGATACGATGTCAGGCACTGGTACTTGAGTACTAAAATTGGACACTTTTACAGGTGAAACTTGATATCGTGTAATAGTCCATTTATTTCAATAATGTAACTTGGAAGGTGGAACTAATACTCATTACATGCAAGGTGAGATTTTTCAAGCCTTTATTTTAATTGTGATGATTCTGGCTTACAGTTTATGAGAGCCCCAAAATCTAAGGCCATGAAAAGGCTCAATATTCTAGTCTGTGTCAGACTCTAATCAGCAAATTAATCCAAATCACCTGCAAAGGGTTCCTATTTCATTTATTAGCTTCACCTTTTCAGGTTGAATTACTGAAATAAATGGACTTTTCCACAATATTTTAATTTTTCCAGTTGCACCTGTAGAATAGAAATGTAATATAAAAACTTACCATTTACTGTTAAAAAATAAAAAGGGTATTGCACTCATCAGAATGAATAGGAATCGCTGGCTGCCTCCCATCTCCTCTCCTGAAGCTGCACTCGCCGTTGGCATCAGGTTGTGTCTCTGCCCACCACTCTCCAGGCAACACATTTCATCATAACAACACTCCTGAAGGGTGATGAAAACTGTAAAATCTAAACTTGCTGGGCCAGAGCACTTACTAGTGACACTTGTTGGTGCTCATTGTCTGTCTGGTCCCTATAGTGATCAGTTGGGTTCCCTGTGGCAGCAGGAATGCAACACTGTTACATACTGGCTGGATAGTGCACTGGTTAAGGGCTCTGCCTCTGACACAGGTGACCTGGGTTTAATTCTTGGCTTATCCTGTTCAGTAAGCCAGCACCTAACGAGTAAGGAGTCCTTAGGCAAGACTCCTTAACACTGCTACTGCCTATAGGGTGCACCCTAGAGGCTGCAGCTTAACCACTTAAGTACCAGCGGTCTCTGCCCCCTTAAGGACCAGAGACCGCTGGTACAAAAAACTGCGGAATAACGTTGAATACCGTCAAATCGCCACACTTACCTGCCGCACGCCGGGAACCTCAGCCACCCACTCTGCCGTCTCTGAAGCCAGAGTTCCTGTGAGCCGGTCAGGAGCCGCTTTCATTGGCTCCAAACCCTGCCTATCAAGGTAAGCCAATGGGAGTTGCTTACGTTGATAGAGTGAGGAGCCAATTGGCTCCTGACCCGCTCACAGGGCTGTGCGGTTATAGAGACGGCAGAGCGAGTGAATTGCGGCGGGAACAGTGAGAACGCGCAGCTTTGTATGGTGTTTTAATGCTGGTGTATTAAAATCTATGCCCTGGCAGCCAGATAACTATCAAAACTGCATAGATTTCAATTGGTGCAGTCCTTAACTAGTTAAGTGCTTTGAGTCCACCCGAAAAAAAGCGCAATATACTGTATTTTTTGGACTATAAGACTCACGTTTTCTACCCCAAAGTTATGCTGCACTGCAATGCTCCACTGTGAGCAGGGTCTCAAGGTTTCTGTTCAAAGCGTCCTAGAAGTGTACCGGGCTTTGAACAAGTGCATCTGAACTGGGCATGCGTTCCGAACCGTGCATGGCTAGTGAAAGAAAGTGCTTGCACAAATCATTTTTTTTTCTTCTTTCAAGCATGAGCATTTCTTTCTTACTGCGCATGCGTGGTTTGGAACTCATACATGCTATTGTGGGGGAGGATTGGATGGACGGTTGGGCCGGCCAGTTCACTATTAACCACTTGAGGACTTAACCTTTACCCCCAATTAAGGACCAGCGTGTTATTTTATGATCTGTGCTGGGTGGGCTCTGCAGCCCCAGCACAGATCAGGTTGCAGGCAGAGCGATCAGTTTGCCCCCCTTTTTCCCCCCTAAGGGGATGATGTGCAGGGGGGGGGGGGTCTGATCGTGCCTGCCTGGGTGTTGCGGGGGGGGGGGGGGCACCTCAAAGCCCCCCTCCGCGGCAAAATTCCTGCCCCCCCCCTCCCTCTCACCCCTGGTGATCAGGGCTGCACAGGAGGCTATCCGTCCTGTGCAGGCTGTCCTCTGTCACATGGCGGCGATCCCTTGCTGCTGATTGGCCGGGGATCGCCGATCTGCCTTATGGAGTTCAATGTAAACAAAGGAGACAAACGTTTACATTTAGTCTGCGAGCCGCGATCAGCGGCTCGCAGGCTATTCACGGAGCCCCGCTCCGTGATCTAACAGGAAACGGCCGCTCGCGCGAGCGGCCTTTCCTGATTAATTAGGGAGGCACCTGGCGACGCAGATGTGCGTCCCTGGTCCTCCAGCTACCACTTTGCCGCCGCACGGTATAAGTGTGCGGTCGGCAAGTGGTTAAAAAGGATAACTGGGAACAGGAGGGATCTTGAATACAGCAAGTGCTTTAAAACATTAAGCATTTGGTTCACATTTTTTACTTTAAATACTTTGACTCATTAGGGCGGAGCCTGGTGCATATTTAGTAGACATGTGCTGGAGGAGAGATGCAGCCATTCCTCTTCCTGTCCTGAGCAGTCATATACTGGAGTTTATTGGGAGTTATAAGACTGTCACCCTCCCTAGAAATCTTGTATGTTTTTACATGTCTCACGACTTCAGTACAGTGTGAACTGCTGGCTGCATCAGTGCTCATTGGATTTTATGATTCTTGCCACGGCTGGCCTGAGTTCGCCCCATCTGTATGAGATCAGGGTGCCCAGGCTGAGCAGGAGTAGGGAGTAAATGCGGGTGCTCGTTCCATAGACCCCACCACCTCGTGCCATCAGAATATTAATTATATGAATATGTTCTATTAATAATAAAGTTGTATGAAACTCAGCATTTGTTCTTTGCTCTAGAAGATTCTTTACAGCAAAAAAGGTACTATCAGGAGCTTTAGTGACAATCAATGGGATGAAACTTGAATGCAAGGAGAAATTATTTGCAGGTAAATGTTATGATACTTGAGCAATACTGATTGCTCCAATTTGAAGCTGCATAACATTTACATGAAATTTGAATGCAAACAAAACTTATTTGCATCTCATAGATCATATCTCGTGTAGGTAGAGCCTGCATCCTATCAGACATGTAGGGTCCCTCCTCCCCAATCCAGATCAGCAGGTGGTCTTGCAAAAAAAAATGTTTACCTGTAATATTTTCTTAAGAGAAGAAAAAGGTAAATTGGACCTTTTTGTGCTGAAGCTTAAATGTGTGGGAAAGATAATTGTTTTTCTTTTAAATCAGAAATTCCACTTTAGTTGTAAAATTATCATAAATGTAGACTGGTGCTGCGCAAGTCTGTTTGCAATTTAGTTTTATAGAAAAAAAAATAACTTTCCATTTCAACTTACAGCCAGCAAAGATTTTCCAGAAATGATAGTAAGCCTCTGCTCTATGCAGCTTCAGCAACAGCTTTCCATTTACAGTATTGCTGTCAGGACCTGTGGTGGAGAAACTGGACTAGCTGCAGGAGTAACTAGCTGCACATAGCAGGAGCATTTGCTACTCCTTTTCATTTAGTGTTGGGGATAGCTCCCAACGGTCTCTTTTGGAGAGACAGTCCCTCTTTCAGGACTGATGTACAGATCTATGTAAATACATGTAGTTTTCTTTTGAAAAAAATGATTCACTCTAAACTTTATTCACATCTTTTAAATTAATATAGTATTATTTTCCAAATGTTAATATGAAGGAAAATGAGCCAGGACAGAAAGGACAAGTGTGGCTTGAATTATAAAACATTTTTCTAATGAAATCTTTAAAGCGGATCTGAGATGAAAAACTAAATATAACAAGTGACTTGTCTATATATCATATCTAAAGTTTAGATAGTTTACACAGCAAATCTATCTTCAAACCGCTTCAACAGTATATTAATATTTTTTCCTGTGATACAATGGGAGCAGACATGTTTTCTGCTTGTCACTATTACACAATTACACACACAGGCAAGCTTATCTGTATCTAGGCATGCTAATCTGCATATTCTGTGAAAACTCCACTCTTATCTCCTCCATTACACAGGCAACTGATCTGTATCTGCACTGCAGCTCTCAGATTGTGAAAACTCTGCCTCTGAAATCTTTAGCTAGTAACACCTTTTTCACCTGCCCAGACTGAAATCCCACAATCCCTTGCAAGCGCCAAGGCACTCTGGAGAAGCTGTGGGTGTGGCTTGTTTAGTTTATAGGGAATTAGAGTATTAAAACAAAACAAAACAAGTATTTGGCTTGAGGAATGCCCTATAAACTATATGTAAGGAACACAATTATGCAAGGAGTAAAAGTTCATCTCGGATCCACTTTAAGGTATGTATGACTAGGGTTTTGCTGGAGGTGTGGTTAGGGGTGTGACTTAAGTGTCCCTCTTTATTATTTTAAAAAGTTGGGAGATATGCTGTTAGGCATCAACTGGGTGAATGGTGGTGGATTGTTAGGGCTTGGGGGGGGGGGGGGGGGGGAGAAATGTCAAGCTCATGCATTGCTCTCTTGCACTGCACCTATTGCCTTGCACTGACAAGGCTATATGTTGGAAGTCAAGTCATAGTACATTCTGATGGTGGTTATATTATGATGTGACGGTGCAGCTTATCCAAGTTTTTAGCGTGACCTGCTGTGGGTCTGTTTAATGTAATGGATGTGTATGCCATTCTCTATTTTATTGTATTTACATAATTCTAATTGGCTCTATTAATCATTAATCATGCGTTGGACAGTGTGTGAATCCGCCATGTAATGTATTTCTGATGGTTGGTTTGCAGCCCTCGTGCTATATTGCTGCACAGTAGTGCCTCTCTGACTGGAGCTCACATTCCTGCTTTGCATATGCTGTAAGATGTGAGTAATTAGAGTCTGCAGCCAGAAAGCTGTCACTGTGTATAATCCTCCAGCCAGTGGAAATACTATAGAGCTGCATGTGGAAAACGGTCAGCTCAGCCATATTTGTCCACCCACATAGGCCATTAGGCTGAAGGGAAACCACACATTTTATCATGTTCACTTTTTCGTAGACCCCCAGCAGCCTGAACCACAGGAAGAGGAAAACACGATCAACAGATGTGACTGCGTGCTTTTCTGTGGAAGAAATCTTATAAATTTATTTTCATTACATATGTTGTGGAGGCCTCCAGGCTCTTTGACATGAAATTTGGGTGCCTAGGATTAGTGGAAGATTGGATGCTGCCATAGGTACCCATATAAATAACGGCTATGGGGGGGATATTTGGGCATCTGCTAAATGTCAGGTATCACGGCTGCTCACAGTGCAAAATTTGGCTACAAATGGCAGGCATTAGTGCCTGCTATTTGTAGCTGCATTTTACGTTGGTGGTGGCCTCAGCACCCAAATTTCCCCCATAGTCGCTATTTACAGTGCTTTGAAAAACTATTTGCCCCCTTCCTGATTTTTTTATTCTTTTGCATGTTTGTCACACTTAAAGGGATACTTAAGTCTGGCCAAAAAAATGAGTTTAACTCACCTGGGGCGTCCCTAAGTCCCCTGCAGCTGATCGGTGCCCTCGCAGCTCCGCTCCGATGCTCCTGGACCCGCTGACGACGACTTCCGGTTTCGCCGTCACCGGCCGACAGACATGGGAACGCGAGTGATTGTTCGCGTTCCCAGCCACAATAGCACCCCCTATGCAACTATTGCGGCAAGAAGGCCGCAATAGTCGCATAGGGGGTGCTATTGTGGCTGGGAACGCGAACAATCACTCGCGTTCCCATGCCTGCCGGCCGGTGACGGCGAAACCGGAAGTCGTTGTCAGCGGGTCCAGGAGCATCGGAGCGGAGCTGCGAGGGCACCGATCAGCTGCAGGGGGCTGAGGGAAGCCCCAGGTGCGTTAAACTCATTTTTTTGGCCAGACTTAATTATCCCTTTAAATGTTTCTGCTCATCAAAAACAGTTAACTATTAGTCAAAGATAACATAAGTGAACACAAAATGCAGTTTTAAATGATGTTTTTTATTATTTAGTGAGAAAAAAACTCCAATTCTACATGGCCCTGTGTGAAAAAGTGTTTGCCCCCTTGTTAAAAAAAAATAACTTAACTGTGGTTTATCACACCTGAGTTAAATTTCTGTAGTCACCCCCAGGCCTGATTACTGCCACACCTGGTTTAATCAAGAAATCACTTAAATAGGAGCTATCTGACACAGAGAATTAGACCAAAAGCACCTCAAAAGCTAGACATCATTCCAAGATCCAAAGAAATTCAGGAACAAATGAGAACAAAAGTAATTGAGATCTATCAGTCTGGTAAAGGTTATAAAGCCATTTCTAAAGCTTTGGGACTCCAGCGAACCACAGTGAGAGCCATTATCCACAAACAGCAAAAACATGGAACAGTGATGAACCTTCCCAGGAGTGGCCGGCCGACCAAAATTACCCCAAGAGCGCAGAGAAAACTCATCCGAGAGACCACAAAAGACCCCAGGACAACATCTAAAGAACTGCGGGCCTCACTTGCCACAATTAAGGTCAGTGTTCACGACTCCACCATAGGAAAGAGACTGGGCAAAAACGGCCTGCATGGCAGATATCCAAGGCGCAAACCACTTTTAAGCAAAAAGAACATTAAGGCTCGTCTCAATTTTGCTAAAAAAAAAGTTGTTTGCAAAGACTTTTGGGAAAATACCTTGTGGACCGACGAGACAAAAGTTGAACTTTTTGGAAGGTGCGTGTCCCGTTACATCTGGCGTAGAAGTAACACAGCATTTCAGCAAAAGAACATCATACCAACAGTAAAATATGGTGGTGGTAGTGTGATGCTCTAGAGTTTTTTTGCTGCTTCGGGACCTGTAAGGCTTGCTGTGATAGATTGAACAATGAATTCTACTGTCTACCAACAAATCCTGAAGGAGAATGTCCGGCCATCTGTTCGTCAACTCAAGCTGAAGTGATCTTGGGTCCTGCAGCAGGACAATGACCCAAAACACACCAGCAAATCCACCTCTGAATGGCTGAAGAAAAACAAAATGAAGACTTTGGAGTGGTCTAGTCAAAGTCCTGACCTGAATCCTATTGAGATGTTGTGGCATGACCTTAAAAAGGCGGTTCATGCTAGAAAACCCTCAAATAAAGCTGAATTACAACAATTCTGCAAAGATGAGTGGGCCAAAATTCCTCCAGAACACTGTAAAAGACTTGTTGCAAGTTATCGCAAACGCTTGATTGCAGTTATTGCTGCTAAGGGTGGCCCAACCAGTTATTAGGTTCAGGGGGCAATTTCTTTTTCACACAGGGCAATGTAGGTTTTGAGGGTTTTTTTCTCACTAAATAATAAAAACCATCATTTAAAACTGCATTTTGTGTTCAATTGTTATCTTTGACTAATAATGGTTTTTGATGAGCAGAAACATTTAAGTGTGACAAACATGCAAAAGAATAAGAAATCAGGAAGGGGGCAAATCGTTTTTCACATCACTGTATATGGGTGCCATTAATGCATAAACTGCAGGCAACAAAAATGAGTACACGCCGGAGCATACCTGTGAAATGGCTGCCGGGAGATTTGGGCACAGAGTAAAGCCGATAAATGAAGTTGTAGTGACCTACATGCCCAATCCAGTTAAAGGGCAACTGAAGTTAGAAGTCTATGGAGGCTGCCATGTTTATTTCCTATTAAACAATACCAGTTGCCTGGCAGCCCTACTGGTCTGTTTGGCTGCAGAAGTGTCTAAATAATGGTGTGTAAACACTTGAAAGATTAATGAAAGATCTTATGCTGTGTACACACAGTGCGTTCCCGCACTATTCCCATCGATTTGTTTATTTCTGACATGTCCGATTCGTGGGTCGGTGAATTGTTAGGTCGATTTGCCATACTTTACATGGCATTTGACCTGTGTACCCAGCATTAGACCAATTTTACCACCGTCCATGTAGTATGATAGCCATACTCTACACAGTCTATTCTATTGAGCTAAACTCCTCATCAGATAGAAATCTTTGCAAGATGCTGCACACATTCACAAGATCTGTTCCTGCAAAATGCATTCATAGTTTGACAGCGCTGTCCAACTAGCGGCCCTGTTGCGGGCCGCTCGTCTCCCCCGAGATGCAGGCATGGCGTGCGCTATGGGCACCATGCCTGCTCCCTCTTGTGTGGCCTCTCCTGTATCCCCGCTGCCTCACAGCTCAGACCTCACAGATTGCGGCGACTGAGGCAAACAGAGTGCGCATGGTACCCGCATGGAGTATGTCACATGCGGAAGTGAGAACATTAGTCACTTCCGCATGTGACGTTCTGCTGTGCGGGTGTCGTGCTCTGCTTGCTTCAGTTGCCACGATCTCTGAGGTCTGAGCTGTGAGGCAGCGGTAGTGGGGACACCAACACAGCAGCGGTTCAGAGGTAATGGGCGAGGCACTGAACACCTCGCTATATAGCTTGAGGGAAATTACACACCTGTCACTATCTAACTGGGGGGGGGGGACAACTGTCACTATCTCATCCGTCCACAGCGGCACTGCAAGGCCTTTCAGCCCACACATCACTAATCTGGCCAAAAACACTATTGCCAGGCACAGCAGCCAGTAGAGGAAAATTCAGAAGCCAGGTGAGAGGTGTCTACCATATTAAAGGGGAATTATGCCTATTTATGTGAAATACTGTCTATTTATGTGCCTCTTGTTGGGAGCCTCATGATTTGTTGGGGACTTCATGATTGCTGAATTTGTCTTGTTGGAGGTCACATGATTGCTAACTGCGAGACTATGGGAAAAGCTGAATCATCATCATGAGACAATAGTATTAAACCTACTTTTTAGCTTTTTAAAACAGAAAATAAAACTGGGAAGTTCTATAAAAAAAAATACATTTTTCAGGAGTAGGATGGATGAAATTGTTTATCTTCACAGTTTATTTTCAACTTAGATTTTCCATAATGTTCATGTATGAGTTAAAACGTTTATATGTAGTTTAAATTGCTGTTGCCACTTTGTGATAAGTGACTTTTGGGTTGCAGTTTGGGCACTCGGCCTCCAAAAGGTTTGCCACTACTGTCCTAATCTAATGTCCCACATTGCTAAGTTCATGTAAATTTGACTCTACCTGTGGCCACACCCATTTTTCAGCGCTACATGTGCTGCTCACAACGGAACCCCCATGGTTTTTGGCGCGCTGTGTGTGCCACGCAACTTCACCAAAATCTTAAATTGCATTTAGTAGAAAGAGCTGTAAATCTAATTGTCCTTTAATTGCATTTTTTTTTCCGGAGGGAGGGGGGGGGGGCTTGGGGGGGGGGTGGGTTCTGCGGCTCTAGCAAGAACCTTCGTCCCTCCACCATGGCGGGTTTGAAAAAAAAATGGCCCTCCATGCCCAAGAAGTTGGACAGCACTGGTCTATATCTGCAGATCTCATACACACCTTGTTTAATAGACAATCATGTGCATATCTGAAGATCCATCCTGGTGGATCTGATCTGCAGATGAATGTCTAATGCTGTGAATACACAGAGCAATCTGGCGGCTCTATTAGTCGCCGGATCGATTCCCGCTTATCCACACTGAATCGATCTGCGTGGGTATCTGACAGGTTGGAAATTATCAGCTGGGAACAGCAGCAGCTCGATACACTGTACAGAAACGTACCGTGTATCCCCAGCATTAAACAAGGTGTGTATGAGGATCTGCACATATCGTAGACTATGAATGCATTTTGCAGGAACGGATCTGTTGAATGTGTACAGCATCTTTGTATGCAGGATCTTGTAAAGATTTTTTATCTGAGGGGGAGTTTAGCTTAATAGAGTATGATTATTATTTACAAAGCGCCAACATATTTTGTGGTGCTGGACAATGTAAGAAAACAAACAATGGATACATACTGATACAGACAATTATATACATCAAATGTGAACACTGGTACAAAATACAGCACTGCTGATTAAAATTTGATTTAACATGATGACTAAAATGTATAAATGTTTAACAGAGTGCAAGCCATTAAATTAATAACATTCCATGACACAAAATCTGTCACAAAATAGAGTAGACTGTGTAGAGTATGGCTCTCACACTACTTGGAAGAGGGTAAAATTTATCTGATATCTTTCAAATGTGTACACCATTACACTAGAAACAATGCAGCTAATCTTGTCAGATCTGACAATGACAGTAGCACCTGATATGCTACATGCTTGTTCAGGGTCTATGGCTGAAATTAGAGGTAGATGGTCAGCAGGGCTGCCAGGCAACTGGTATTGCTTAAAAGGAAATAAACATAGCAGCCTCCATATAACTCTCTTCAATTATCCTTTAACCACCCTGGCGTTCTATTAAGATTGCGGGAGGGTTTTTTTTTTAAATAAAAAAAAACTATTTCATGCAGCCAACTGAAAGTTGGCTGCATGAAAGCCCACTAGAGGGCTCTCCGGTCGCGTCATTCTGATCGCCTCCGGCGATCAGAATTAACAAGGAAGGCTGCAATGAGCGGCCTTCCTTGTTTCGCTTACCTTGTCGCCATAGCGACGAGCGGAGTGACGTTATGGACGTCCTGATGTCAGCCGCCTCCGATCCAGCCCTTAGCGTTGGCCGGAACTGATTGGTACGGCTGCGCAGGGCTCGGGCGGTTGGGGGGACCCTCTTTCGCCGCTGCTCGAGGTGGATCGCCGCAGAGCGGCAACGATCAGGTAGTACACGTGGCTGGCAAAGTGCCCGCTGCGTGTGCTGCTTTTTATTTGATAAAAATCGGCCCAACAGGGCCTGAGCAGCACCCTCCAGCGGTAATGGACGAGCTGAGCTCGTCCATACCGCTAAGAAGGTTAATACAGTGCTGGAAAATAATGGTGGGCACATGAAATAGACACTTTGGGCACAGTTTTGACATTCTTCATAGAGGGGTGCACTTACATTTGTTGCTAGCAGTTTAGACATTGTACTTTTACTGTCCCATTAAAATAACTCAAATCAATAGAATTTGCCCCCTCTGCAGGCTATGTGTCACATGATTATATATCTGCCCTACTGTGACAAAAACAACCCCCTTCAGTGAGGCATTACCTCGACAAATCATGGGAAATATCCTGTATAGGGATATTTCACTAGACTAGTGATGTCTAAAGACCCCTGTACACTTTTTAGGTTAATATTAGACTAGAATTCTCTCATTGAAGTCCCCGTGTAAATGACCGGCTCAGTCTATAAGACGGTGCTGCATTCACAAAGACCCTCCACGCATCACTTCCATATGTGTAGTATTACTACGAAAAGAGGTGGTCAGCTGCGAGGACATCTTAGGGCTAAATAGTAAAATTACATTTTTATTTTTTTTGCAATATAGGAACTATTTTTACATTTTAAAGGGGAACTTCAGCCTAAACAAACATACTGTCATCAAGTTACATTAGTTATGTTAATTAGAATAGATAGGAAATATAATCTCTTACCCACCCTGTTTTAAAAGAACAGGCAGATGTTTGTGATTCATGCTTTTTGGTTTAAAGGAGGTGACAAGGAGCAGGAGACAACAGTTCCAGCTGTCCTGTGTCCTGATTACCCCTCCCAGCTGCACACGCTAGGCTTCAAATGTCAAATTCAAAATGTAAAAAAAAATAAAAAATTGCACCAAAACAGCAGAACGAGAACAACAAAATCAGAAATCTCATCATGCTTTGCACAGCATAAGGGGAAAACTGCCCGGGCAGTTTTCTTCGGTGCAGCTAAAAATGAGGCTTGTATAAGAGAAAAAGATCTGATGCTGTGAAACTGTTAAAGTAATACTATCGATGTATGCATTTATTTTTAAATGCTGTATGTTGTAGCACACATTAGGACAAGTACTAGGAGCAATTTGATTCCTCACACAGCTGTTCCTCTCATCTGTAAAATCCTCTGTCAGTTTTGGAGTCAGTGTTGGATACAAAATGTATCTGAGCTCCCAGAGGGCTAGACCATGTGTCTGCACAGGGGAGTTGCTATCAACTCCTCAGTTTATAGTTTAATTATCACCTTGCTTAAATAATCTTATTGATATGGTGGTAAGGGATTAAAGATTCTAGCAATGTGTGTTTTTTTTTATCTTTGCTTCTCTTGACTGATAGATACTAAAAATGCTAATTGTAGACAGTGCTCTGCCCCTCTCAGCAGCTTGTAAACTGGATGCAGCCTGGAGTGAATCACCTCAAGCAGGCAGCCAGTCTGAGTGTAAACACAGACTAGTGTTACAGCTAGTTATATTCCAGCAATATTACAGCTCATTTAGTTACCTGTTACCACCTCAGATCAGCCTATTTCTCCTCATGTCTGCTGCATGCTGTGAGTGACACAGTGAAATCTGTGTGACAGAGTAACCAAGCAGCTCAGGGTGACCCAAACTACTATGAGCTGTGTGAGAAATGAATTATTGAGCAAGGATAGCGACAGAGAGACCTGGGTGAATAAATAAAGTGCCCCTAGCACTAGTGGTAATGTGTACACTAATATAGAGTATTAAAAAAAAAAGTCGTTTCAATCGATCGTATACCTTTAAAGAAACACCAGGCCTTTTCAGTGCTGCTGAGTCGATTTTTAGTCCGGAGGTTCACTTTAAATGAATCCCTGACCTCCCACACTCCAATAGTTTTTTTTTTTTTTTTTAAATAAAATGTTACAAATAAATAAAAAAAAAATACATAGTTACCTTAGGGACTGAACTTTTTTTTTTAATATGTCTGTTAAGAGGGTATATTATTTATAAATTATGGGCTTGTAATTAGGGATGGATGCAAAACTGAAAAAATGCACCTTTATGTCTAAACTAAATATTGGCGCCATACATTGTACTAGGGAAAAATTATAAACGTAATAACCAAGACAAATGGGCAAATAAAATGTGTGGGTTTTAATTGCGTTAACATGTATTATTTTAAAACCATTATGGCTGAAAACTGAGAAATAATTTTTCCCCTTTTTTTTCTTTTTCCTGTTAAAACACTATTAGAATTAAAACTATTAAAGCAATTGGTGGCTGGATAGTGTACTGGTTAAGGGCTCTGCCTTTGACATGGGAGACCAGGGTTCGAACCCTGGCTAGGTCAAGTACCTATTCGGTAAGGAGTTCAAGGCAAGACTCCCTAACACTGCAGGGTGGCCTCCTGAGCGCATCCCAGTGGCTGCAGCTCTTGAGCGCTTTGAATCTGAAAGGAGAAAAGCGCTATACAAGTGTTCGGATTGTTGTTATTTTTTTTGTGATAAGTAGTAATAAAGGTTATTAAAACGTTATTGAGGAATGAATGGAAGCCGTGCTGAAAATTTCTCTAGGTTTTTTTTTCTAAGGAGAAAAACTCTTGGAGGTGAAGTGGCTAAACAAAATTGTTAGCCTGGCTGTCCTGCTATTTGTCAGATCTGAAGTTCAGGGACTACTGAAGCCAATGTCAGAAACACCTGATATGCTACATGCATAATATCTACATATTAGTATGTAACCCCACCCTCCCAGTGAGTCACAGCCTAGGCTGTTTATGCGGAATTCATCTCCTGGAATATTCTGAGACCAGGTATTTTTTGTACTGGCTTTGGAACTCTCACTAAAATAATATTGTACATAAAAGCACCGGCCAGGACTTAAGATGTCACCACCAGTGATAAATATCAGAATGTAAACCAGGGAGAGAAAGCATTTTTACAATGAGCAAATACTGACTAAATTATAAAGTAATGTAAAAAAAGAAAAATCCTTAATGTATTCATTACCTTACCTTTTTACAGGTCCTCTCTACATTTTTCCTCTAAAACAATAATTCCTAATAATTTCAGCCTTGTGTGTGCAGCTTTAAGGCACGAGTAAGCGAGAGGTCCACAGTGGAGGCCGGCCTGGTGTGCAGATCAGGCACGTGTGCTGACAGATCTCCTGGGAGGACACGATGCTGCTTCTGGTATTTATATACGAGCACATCCAGGATGTAGTGCAGGGGATGGATGGTTGTGGATGTGCCATGAAGCATGGTATTAGGAGGGGGGGAGGGGGGGGGGGGGTAATGCAGTACAGCAGTAACCCATCCACAGCTCCATGCAGTTATCACACTACAGGCAGTGCCAGTTCCTAATGCCTGATACACACGATGTCATTTTCCATCAGACTAGTTGAATCGCTCATTTCTGACAGGTCTGATCGATTTTCTGATCACTTCTTTACAAAATTGATAACAAAAACAATCAGAAATCAGATCGGTTGGACCTGTCTGAGGGGAAATTGTATTGTGTGTACCGGGCATACGTTTGGAATGACAAAATAGTGTATAGGGAATCTGACAAATTTGCACTGATATCTTAGTATAAATCGCTATGGGTTGGCTAGAGTTTATAGCTCACACCTGTCCATTAGTAGAGAACTAGGCCTATTGCTAGGCTGTGACTTTACCATCTATCAGCTGCTCGTCTGAAAGAGGCCTCACTAAGCTGTGCCACCTTCATAAACTGTTATTTACCCATTCAGCTGCCAATCCTAGGTGAAGCCTGGTACACACATCCAATCTGGTTGGCCAAAGATTGACCAATTTTACCACCTCCATGAAGGATATCTTAACAATGCAATCTAGTCATACGGTAGTATTCAGAATCTGTTAACACAGGCTGAGAATAGGGTGATAAATAGTCAGAGGTTGCCCACAGCAACACCTGTAAAGGCCCATACACACGTCGGATTTGCGCGAACGACGGGTCGTTTGAACGTTCGTCGTTTGCACGTTTCCGCATGAAATCCGGCGTGTGTACAGACTATCGTTCGGGAGATAAGACTGGTTACCAGCGATCCGCCCGGCGGATTGTTGGTAACCAGTCTTATCTCCCGAACGATAGCCTGTACACACGCCGGATTTCATGCGGAAACGTGCGAACGACGGAACGTTCAAACGACCCGTCGTTCGCGCAAATCCGACGTGTGTATGGGCCTTAAGTGTAAATTTCCAGCAGTGCCAGAGATTGGAGCAGACATGGAATAGGGTAAATGGAGTTGAACCCCTATGTTTTTCCCATCGGTTAGTGATCCATACCACAACATAGGACCAATTAAAAAGAAAAAAAAAAAACACCATGCATATGAACTCGACATCAAACAAATGACAGCGCTCATAGGCTGCAACTGAATTGGTGACCAACAAAGGCATGTAGAGCTCCACAGGGGCTAAATACATGCCTTGAAAGCAAATCATGTACTAGTCCTAATGTATAATTTGAATGCAAATTGAAGCACATGAATGCAGCTAGCCATAGGTATACTTACATGAGTTTCGTACAGGAGACATTGGCAGCGCTTCTAAACAGAGGCTGTACCCGAATTGACTACCTGCAATAAATGTGCAGAGCTCCACAATGTGGACTAATAGACACAACTTGCATTCAAAACTGGTACAGCAAAGGAGGACGTTAGCTTCAGTATAATAATATGTGCACATATTAGCAGCATTAGGGAAAAAAAAAATCATGCTTTTATCATTAGACTAGCGGTAGGTCTTCGAGAGGACCTGTCATCGCTGTGGGGAAGTGTAGTAGGGAATACTTTGTGCACATATTATTTATACTGAAGCGAACATCCTCCTTTACTGTACCAGTTTCAAATGCAAGTTGTGTATTTTAGTCCACATTGTGGAGCTCTGCACATCTATTGCAGGTAGTCCATAGGTAGTTACTATGTAACTATTCAGGAGCAGCCTCTGTTTGGAAGCGCTGTCAATGTCTCCTGCTGTACAAAATTCATATCAACTCCACTGAACTACAGCATATATCAACCGATTACTCTGAAGTTTTATTCTGGCTGCTAAGACAAGGCCAGAATATGTATAAACAAATAGTTGGAGCTTGCAAGTCTCAAGTTAGTAAAACTTTGGTCTGCCTCCAAGCAAGTAAATATTATGAACGCTGGTTTACTCTGATCATCTGCACACTCCACAACAGACTCACTGCCAACAGTGATCACATTTCACACCTAGTAATGGAGTTTAGCAACATTCTCTCATAGTGCAGCGTTTATTGGTCTTCAGTGTGGTTCAACAACTGCAATCAATCCTCTATGGACAGAGAAGCGCTGTACATCCCGCTGTTTACTTACGTATCCAGAATTCTAACATAATCTGGTGTAGAATAGTATCGATCTGTATTCACTTTGACAGTACCAAAGTTTTACTGATGAGCCTCAAGCACTGAATATTTGTGTATCACTCATTAAAGATGAACTGTAACCCAGGTTTGAACTTCATCCCCATCAGTAGCTGATCCCTCCTTTCCCAGGAGAAATCTTTACCATTTCTCAAATAGACAATCGGGGGGGGGGGGGGGGGGGGGGGTCTGTGGCTAATGTTGTGGTGAAACCCCTCTCACAGTGTGATGCTAGGACCATGGTCATGTCAGTTTCCTGTCTGTGAACCTCAAAGCATTGCAGGAAATGACAGCGGTTTCCAACTGCTAGGCAAGCAGTATCTTCCTCTGTGCAGGTAAACCTAAACCCAACCTTTTAGCCCATCACATAGTTTTGAGTGCGTTTACAGATCAGGGCAGTTGCTGCTGTCCATTCTTTTTGCATGTCTGCCAGAAGTAATGATGATGACCTGCAGGCTTACGGTGGATCAAACAACATGAACGAATGACATGTTCACCTTCCAGCACTGGGCCCCCCTGGAGCTCCCTGTCAGGGGCTTGGTGATGGAGCATGGTCAGGCTGCACAGGTGGCTTGCGTCTGCTCAGTAGCACATGGCCGATAAGGCTCATCTTTTTTTCCCTGAGCCCGAGTGGAAGCCCTGATCAGGGCCAGTTCACGCCACAATAGAGCCCAAGGGCAAATTTAACCTGGAGCCCCTCTGACCTCCTAGGATATTTATCCCCCAGGGCCCTCGAGCCGGCTGACACCCCACCAGATCCCCCCCCCCCCCCCCATTCCCTTCAACTTAACTGTGCTCCCCAAGGCCCCTGCATCATATTGTCAGCATAAAAACTTTGCAGGGGTCCCTTGGGAGAAAATCAAGGGAGGTCCAGCAGTGCTCAGGGGGCCCTGGCTCCATGCTACTGTGCACATACGAGCCACCGGTGCAGTCCGACTGAGCTCGTTCACATAGGGGGGTGCGGCTGCGAGCTTTTGGAGTGTCCCGTGAGAAGCAGCGGTCTGGAGGAGGAGGAACTAGTAGTTCCCTTAACCACTTAAAGGGAACCCGAGGTGAGAATAATAAGGAGGCTGCCATATTTATTTCCATTTAAGCAATACCAGTTGCCTGCTGCTCTGCTGATTCTCTGCCTCTAATACTTTCAACCATAGCCCCTGAACAAGCATGCAGCAGGACTGGGGTTTATGACAATATTGTCAGAACTGACAAGATTGGCTGCATGCTCGTTTCTGGTGTAATTGACTTCACTACTGCAGCCAAATAGATCAGCAGGACTGCCAGGCAACTAGTATTGTTTAAAAGAAAAGTAAATACATATGGCCGCCTCCATATCACTCTCATCTCAGGTTCACTTTAAGGATCACAGGCTTTACCCCCCCCCCCCCCCCCCCCTCAGTGATGTAGTTTACAGATTAGGCCAGGCTATTGTTTACAAATTACTTCCCTTTTCTGCCCACTAAAGGTGCCCATACATCTAACGATTTTCCCACCGATATACAGCAGATTCGATCACTGTGATCGAATCTGCTGTGAAATTGTTGCGCAAATGGTGACAGAACGATTTCCGCCCGAAATCAATCGTTCCCGTCAATCCGTCCATGCGGAAGATTTTGCTCGATCGCGCGAGTCGGGAGTGCGTTGATAGCGGTGTTTGAATGACCGACGCTAGCGGCAATACATTACCTGCTCCGCCGGCGCGAGTCCCCCTCTGTCCCAGCGGCTTCCGGAATCCAGACCGGCTGCAGCTTCATTGAACTTCCTGTCCCGGCAGGAAGTTTAAACAGTAGCACGCCCTCTACTGTTTAAGCTTCCCCAGACTGGCAGTTTCATAGTGAAATCGATTCACCATCTGTTTGCAGTAAAGGCAGCCATACGATACCTCTCTGGTCAGATTCCACCAGAGAGGGATCTATCGGTTGGTCGAATCTGATGGCAAATCGACCAGTGTATGGCCACCTTAACAGAGCTTTCTGTAAATAGACTTTTTGAACAGTCATTCAAGCGGGGATGCGCGCACGATCCCCTGCAATCTCCGCCCCCAGGACTTAACGCCAATTGGCCTGGAGCGGTCGGCAGCAAGTTAAAGAGCACCAGAGATGAGAGGATTATGGAGGCTGCCATATTTATTTGCTTGTAAACAATGCCAGTTGCCTGGCAGCCCTGCTGATCTTCTGGCATAAGTAGTAGGAGTTAAAACCCTGGAACAAACAAATGGCCAAACCAGTAAAATCTGAGCCAGTTGAGTAAGAGTACCTGATCTGCTGCATGCTTGTTCAGGGTCTATGGCTAAAAGTATTAGAGGCTCCTGGCCGCAATAGCAGCATAGGGGGCGATATACAGGCTGGGAACGCGAACAATCACTCGCGTTCCCATGCCTATCGGCCGGTGACGGCGAAACCGGAAGTCGTCGCCGGCGGGTCCAGAGGCATCTGAGCGGAGCTGCGAGGGCACCGATCGGCTGCAGGGGGCTGAGGGAAGCCCCAGGTGAGTTCATCTCATTTTTTTTTTTATGACTTTAGGTTCACTTTGAAGAGAAACCGTAACCAAGAATTGAACTTCATCCCAATCAGTAGAGGATACTCCCTTTCCCATGATAAATCTTTATCTTTTCTTAAAAGATCATCAGGGGGCTCTGTGTGGCTGATATTGTGGTGAAACCCCTCCCACAGTGTGACATCAGGACCATGGTCCTGACATCACACTGTGGGAGCCTTGTTGCATTGTGGGAAATAATAGCCGTTTCTAAACTGCTACCAAAAAAAAAAAAAAAAAAAAACAGCAAGCAGCATCTCCTTCCACTGACATCACCTTCCAGCAGTAAAAATGTCACCATGTGATAAATGTCAGAATGTAAATCAGGGAGAGGAAAGATTTTACAATGTGCAAACACCGACTAAATCATTTATACATAATTATTGTAAAAATGAAGCCCTTTTTTATTATATTATTTTCACTGGAGTTCCTCTTTAAATATCTTTTTTTTTCTATCTTTTTAAACTTACAGGTATGCTTTAAATGAAAATGTAATGCAATCTGTATGAGACTTGGGATTGGGGCCAATTCCAAGCTGCATACAATACGTGTATTAGTAAATGTTAGTAAGATTATTCAAATCTCAATGACCAACTCTAGTAGCAATAAATCCCAACACAGCCAGTGGGCCCTACAAACCCATAGTGTCCTGCCGCTGTATGCTTTAAGGACCACCATCACGAAAAATTGTAAAATGTAAATTTATGTGAACACACACAAATTAATTGTAGGCTTCTTAGGAGAAAAGCAATTTATGGCTCATTTTACTCTATGTTACTGTCACTTAAAATCTGACAGGTTTTGGGCTAGTCCATCTCTTCATGGGAGATTCTCAGCATGGCCTTTATTCTTTATTATGACATTCCCTGAAAACGATTTTACACAAAGATGCTGGCCAGCCTCCCTGCACACTATTTTGGCAGTTGGACGGCGCAACTGCCATTCACTAAGTGCTTTTGAAGATAAAAAAAAAAAACCCTGAGAACCCCCCCATGAATAGATGGGCTATTCCAAAACCTGTCAGATTTTACCATCTACTGTAAGTGACAAAAACATAGGAGAAAAGCAATTTATAGCTCATTTAACTCTGGAAGACATGTATGGTACTTATTTGTATGCGTTTACATGTACTTAAAAATTTTATGAGTTTCACGATAGTGGTCCTTTAACTAAATTTAGTAATCTTTCCTTAGTTCGCATTACACACCAGCAAAATTGAAAGAAAAAAACACCACCACACAAGTATGTGAAAAATAACTTCCCGTCATGTTTCCAGGACCATTCATATTCTGTAAAGCGTAGAAAAGCCCAACAAATTCAAGTATACAATTGCATAAAGCCAAATATACACCACCACCACCTCTGAGGAGTCTCCATATAAATAACAGTAGTAAGGAACATATCGTGGTCCTTCAGCGTGGACCTTCCATGAGAATCCAGTCCACAGTGAGCCAACCAGAAATAAAAAGAAACCCTCAAGTCCGCTGCCCATCAGTCATTATACAACATCATTCTAGTAGGAGGACATCAGCGCCGTGCCTCTCTTGGACTTGTGCTGGTTTCCAGACACCCAGGACATGAATTTATGGGTCCCACATCTTCCCCTGATTTGAATGACTGCTAATACTTGGGTGTGACACGGAGGACAAGAATAGTGAGGTGGAACAAGATAAGCTGGTGACAGAAGTGACATTTGGAATGTAACAGTATGGATTTCCAAGTCTGTGACCACGAATGTGCAGGACGGACCCAAATCAGACAAACTTCACCAGGCGACCCATGGTCTCTGACGCTTTTATGCGCACAGACGGGACTGGATCCTTCAGCAGGACAATCAGTGCTGGGGAGAGACAGAGAAAGTCATCATCACATTGGACAACATAATGAGGAAGTTCACACCCAAAACACATCTGCTGTAACAATTGGGACACTGGAGGTCCAGATTTGACTGGATTGAGCTTTTCATGTTGAAGCTAGAAATTCCACCGTGTGACAAATGTTTAGGAAGTCTCTCACATCAGTCCACCTATATATACATGTATCTTATGCCTGCTCCTCTAGTTATTTAAAGCACATTTGAACAGAGGGATATGGAGGCTGCCATAGCCATTTCCTTTTAAACAATACTAGTTGCCTGGCTGTCCTGCTGATCCTGTGTCTCTAATACTTTTACTCATAGACTCTAAACAAGCATGCAGCAGATCATAAGTTTCTGACAGAAGTCTGAATCACACACCTGAAGCAAGCATGCTGTGTCAGACACTACTGATGTGCGAAAGATTAGAAGCATTGCCAGGCAACTGGTATTGTTTAAATGGAAATAAATATGGCAGCCTCCGTATTCCTCTCACTTCAAGCATCCTTTAACATTGGAAGGTACAGCAGCAGAAATGGCTACAACTGTTGGGCAGTACTCTCTTCTGAATGTGAGCCCAAATGTTTACAGAGTTAGACTTCAGCCTCAGTTGTAAATTGTGCCCGCCCCTTCCTCCCTCACTCACTAAGCTGCTCCTATTGGCCAGCTACCCATCCTACCAGCATAAGTATTATGGCGCCACCGGTGAGCTGGGTGCAACATGAGCCAAATGACAGCTCACTGTGCTGCCGCTCAAATCCTTAGTTAAATGCCATTCCCCCTCCAAGTTGTAGCAACTCAGAGGGAGATGTGATTCGGGGTCTGGTGATCCCCAAATTATTCTTGCGTGCGACGTGCAGCATAGCACTAGTGCTGTTATGGTGCCCACCTTTAGCACCGGAATAACCTGCTTAGTCCTACCAGGCCCCTCTGTTCCGCCACTATTAGCCCACTAAAGTCCCCAACTGAGCCAGTCATGGGCGCACACACACCACTTGAATACCATCCCATTGCCAAGAGTATTATGCGCATGTGCAGTTAGGAAAAAACAAGGGCAGTTACGGTATTAACTGACACAGGAATGAGATTGAAAGTAGCACACAGGGGTGGGCTTTCCAGTCCAGGACTCGAATTTGGAATTCAAAAGAAGTATAATGACTTCAGGTGTGACCACAGGCAGCGGGGAGTTAACTTACCCAAAAGTCTTAGGGACGTCCGCGTTCCATTACGCATCATAGGCATAATGAAAGCCGCGTTCCATGACCCACTACCGTGCTTCCTACTTTCGGCTTGAAAGAGGAAGCGCAAAAGTGAGTCATGGAACGTGGCTTTCATTATTTCCATTCCGCCTATGACGCGTAATGGAACGCAGACGTCCCCGTATGGGTAAGTTAACGCCCCGCTGCCTGTAGTCACAAGTGAAGCAATTATACTTCATTTGAATTCCGTGTTCAAGTCCTTCTGGACTCGAAGGCCCACCCCTGGTTGCACGTGGCCGGGACTGCGCATGCCTAGTGGCCTGCAACCCAGCTTGATTGTGGACTCCGCTGAGGTGCAATGGAGGGGACCGGACTGACACAGAGGGAGCCAACGGACCACAGGGGGCTGGAGGAAGCCCCATGTAAGTATAAAATCCTTTTAACTTAGAGCATTACATTAACCTCCCTGGTGGTAATCCTGAGATACGCTCAGGCTAGCCGCCGGAGGTTCAATGGAGCGCAATGGGTGTATTTACTCACCTCCCTGGGGATCCAGATTTAGGTAGCCGTTCTGCTTCCTATCCTCCGAGGCTCTGAATCACTCTGGTGAGATCGCCGTCTGCAATTTCACTACAGTGTTACAGCGCCACCCGGAGGACGGAGGGAAAATTGCAGCGCTGGAGCCCAGGGAGGTGAGTGAGAGCTGGGGCTGCTGCAGACAATCTGGCGCCATGATTTTTTTCCCGATTTTAGGGTCTGAAACATGGTAAAGACCCTAAAATATGGAAATAATAATACCGCCAGGGAGGGTAAAGTAAAGCTTAGACTACAATAAAGATTAGATACTAACCTGGGGCTTCCTCCAGCCCCATAAGCACCACTGAGTCCCTCCCCGTCCTCCAGAGTGCCTCCGTTCTCCAGCTATCCGTCCCGGTAATCTGGCTCAGAAGACCCTAACTTGACGCGACTGAGCCGGATTATCAGGACTGATAGTTGGAGAACAGAGGCACTTGGGAGGATGGTCAGGGACTCAACGGTGCTTATGGGGCTGGAGGAAGCCCCTGGTAAGTATCAAACCTTTCTTTGTTGTCTCTGGTAAACTTTAAAGTAAACTTGAGACATTCTAAGTAGGAGTTATTGAAATTTCCCTCATGATACAAACAAGTCAGCATTTTCCGATGTTATCCATCAACAGTATGGAAAACTGTTTAGAAAAAAATAATAAAGCTGTACATAGAAGTCCTGGAGATGACTGTATCATAAATAAGCTCCCCGTCTATCTGTTCCGCCCCAGTGACTGCAGCTCTTCTGTTCCGGAGTTTTGTTACCCCTACAATTGGCCGGCCGCCCCATACTCTCATTTCTATCCCCCTCCGGCTCTTTGTGCTGTCAGAGTTGGCGGTGCACCTCTCCCCCCCCCCCCCCCCCCCCTCCGCCCGCCGTCCCTGGCGCTGGTCCCGGACTCGTCCTCTCTGGGCTGCTCCACTTCCAGTAGCTGTTTACTCGCATTCTACAGGGAACTCGCACAGATCCGTCTGCACGTTAGCGGCACAGACTGTTTAATGAGCTCACTATGCTTCCTCCACCCCCACACTCATGTCAGGGGGTCCCCGGGGGGCCTGAACAGGTTACACAGCTGTAAATCTCCTCATCCTCCATCACTGTATAAACTACAGCCAGATATATAGGAAGCGAGAAGCATTCACCTCTGTACATACATATATATGTAAAGCAATAATCACACAGCAGATCAGCAGCAGCATCGGGTGAGGAGGAACTGCACTGAGTACAGCAAAGTAACCTGTAACCAGTGCTTATACTGTGCTCCTTTCACTGGGTAAGTGCTCTACAAAGTAGTCCTATGACCAGAAACCCTCCTTGGCCTCAGATCACCACAACTGTATGGCAGAAATCAGGATTTAGAGGGGAGACAGCTAAAGGACCTGTGTCCCTAAAAACGGAAATATTTAAAATGTATTCATATAAAATGTACATTTGTTCCAGAGTAAAATTCATCATCATTTTTTTTCCTACATCAATGTCGCTTACAATAGCTTGTAAAGGATTTAGAATGGTCTATGTCCTCATGACTTCCTCAGGCACCAGGGTTTATTTATTTTTTCAAAAGCACTTACTGAACGTCAGAAGCCGGGTCCAACTGCCAAAATAGTGCACATTATGCAGGGAGGCTGGCCGGCATGTATATATAGATTCTTTCCAGGGAGTGCTTTTGTATAATGGAAATACTGAAAATCCCCCATGAGAAAATGGCCTAGTCCAAAAGCCATCAAATTAAATCTTAACATTTTTCGTGCTCTTGGTCCTTTATCTGCCACTCACACTTATCCATGCCCCTGTAAACTTTGTCTCTGGGTCAAGGGCGTAGATACGCATCTCTCACTTGACAATGCGCATACAGGCAAATTGGAACAGGTGTTCACAAAGCCAATCAAAGTTCCTGCAAGTATACCACTTCTAGCTGAGAAGGGAAGGATATCAGGGGCCACCGTACTGGATAGAGACCGCTGTGGGTGGCCAAGTTTAAAGGGTAGCTGGCACCTCTGTGCTGCCGCCTTGGCCTGGCAGTCCTCTGGTCTCTTGGCATTGCTGGTGGTAGCTACAGGTGAACCTCCCAATTTAGTTGCAGAGTGGGTGACGATGTGAAATCTGCCCACTAATATATTGATGAGATGTGCAAAAATATTCAAATAGATCGAACATGCACACATGTAACTGATTTTTCCTTCAGTTATAAGAGAGAGGACATGGTCATAGGATTAAAGTGAAACTACACTCAGGTTTTACTTATTCTGCCAGTTTCCCAACTGATTATTGCTAACACAATTGTCCTGTCTGCCTTTGATCTAAAGTAATGTCATTTTTGTGATAATCACAACTCCAGTTATATACAGAGATTGAAAATTCAGTATTTGCATAAAATCTGTATCAATTCAGAATAATTAGCAGGTCATCCCTCAGGGGTCATCGACTCAGCACGATCCAAGACCCCTGAAGAAACAAGCAGATATGCGGAATGTAGGGACAAAAATGTGTGTGAAGCCCATTTATACAGTAAAATCATAACAGGAGACTTACAGGTCACCAAATGATCCATGTCCACCGATTTACATTCATCCTTCTGCATGTGCAGCACAAGGAACCCTGCGGACAACACACAGCATTATACACAGCAAAGGGAGGAGCAAACTGCTGTCAGCCATGACTGGAATAGGCAATTTAACTCAATACCATCCTGCCATGGCAGCCTACCCACTGTCAACCTACACCACCGTCCTGCCATGGCAGCCTAAGCTCTGTCATCCTACTCTACCATCCTGCCATGCAGCCTACCCTCTATCATCCTACACTACAGTCCTGCCATGACAGCCTACCCACTGTCCTCCTACACTACCGTCCTGCCATGGCAGCCTACAATACCATCCTGCCATGGCAGCCTACCCTTCTGTCATCCAACATCATCGTCCTGCCATGGCAGCTATCCCTCTGTCATCCTATACTACCGTCCTGCCATGGTAGCATACCTCTGTCATCCTACACTACCATCCTGCTATGGTCTACCTACTGTCATCCTACACTACCATCCTGCTATGGTCTACCTTCTGTCATCCTACACTACCATCCTGCTATGGTCTACCTTCTGTCATCCTACACTGCCATCCTGCTATGGTCTACCTTCTGTCATGCTACACTGCCATCCTGCTATGGTCTACCTTCTGTCATCCTACACTACCATCCTGCTATGGTCTACCTTGTCATTCTACACTACCATCCTGCCATGGCAGCCTTCCCTCTGTCATTCTACACTACCATCCTCCCATAACAGCTTACCCTCTGTCATTCTACACTACCATCCTCCCATAACAGCTTACCCTCTGTCATTCTACACTACCATCCTCCCATAACAGCTTACCCTCTGTCATTCTACACTACCATCCTCCCATAACAGCTTACCCTCTGTCATTCTACACTACCATCCTCCCATAACAGCTTACCCTCTGTCATTCTACACTACCATCCTCCTATAACAGCTTACCCTCTGTCATCCTACACTACCATCCTCCCATAGCAGCTTACCCTCTGTCATTCTACACTACCATCCTCCCATAACAGCTTACCCTCTGTCATCCTACACTACCATCCTCCCATAGCAGCTTACCCTCTGTCATTCTACACTACCATCCTCCCATAACAGCTTACCCTCTGTCATCCTACACTACCATCCTCCCATAGCAGCTTACCCTCTGTCATTCTACACTACCATCCTCCCATAACAGCTTACCCTCTGTCATTCTACACTACCATCCTCCCATAACAGCTTACCCTCTGTCATCCTACACTACCATCCTGCCACGACAGTCTTCCCTCTGGCTGCTGCTACCACCATCCTGCCATGGCAGCCTACCCTCTGTCACCCTACACTACCATTCTGTTGTGGTCTACACTCTGTCATTCTACAGTACTATCCTGCCACGACAGCTTGCCCTCTGTCATCCTACACTACAATCCTACCATGGCAGCCTACCCTCTGTCATCCTGCACTACCATCCTGCCATGGCAGCCCTACCTGCTGTCATCCTAAACTACAGTCCTGCCATGGCAGCCTACCCTTTGTCATCCTGCACTACCATTCCTCGATAGCAGCCTACCCTTTGTCATCTTACACTACCATCCTTCCATGGCAGCCTTTTATCTGGTATCCTACAGCACCATCCTGCCATGGAAGCATACCCTCTGTCATCCTACCCTACAGTCTTGCTATGGGAAATAACTATTTTTGACTGCTTAATAATTAGTTAATTACAAGTCTAACTGCTAAGTTGTCCAGCATCCTTTAAGGATATCAGTCCACTTCAGTGAGGTATAAATATGCAATCAAATGATATCAGATTAGTCTTGTTTTTTGACGGTGGTTACATTTTTTTTTAAAGCAAAACATAATTTTAAGTAAAATCCCACTTAAGTAGCTGTAGCGTGTCAGAAACAATGCGCCATATGTTTTAACATCCTCTTACTTGCTTTATCTCCAAAGATCATTTGATACAAACAGAAACCAGGGAAAAATGCGCGGTTCCCTTAAAAAAAGCTGTGTTTTAATAGCCATAGCAGCTGCCATATTCCCCCCTCCCATTGTAGCTGCCCATTATTTATCCAGGGGAAGGTGTGAAGATAGCATCTCTGACTTCTGTAAAATCTACCTCATACACCCCCACCCCCCTGTTCTTTTCTAAAAATGTCGCTTGGTTAACTTTAAATCCCCCCCCCCCCTCCCCCCAAACCTAACCAGCCAATTCTTGTTGCATTACCCTTGTATAATACGGGGTTTGGAGAAAACAATGCATTTATTTCGTTATTACATCTTCAGATGGGAGATACCCTATTGGTTCTACAGAGGCTGCATGATTCAAAGCACAGCTTCTTCATAGAAGACATGGCGATTTATCATGAGCGATAGAGAAAAACTGGGTTACTTCTACAGAAGACATAAAGCCACCTGGCTTCCTAATGAAGAAAAAGCAGTAACAGCAGGCCACCTACTGACAGCGCTGCACCACAGGAGACCACACCAGGCAGCCAGGATCAGGGCTGCCACAAGCATAATGTAGACAAGTAATGAATGAGCATTTTCTCACCTGTGCCCTGCGCCTGATACGAGTCCCAGCTACAGCAGTGACTCAGACCCGGCACATGGGCCACCAGCTGAGGAAGGCCTCATTCATTACAGTGAGTCCTGCAGCTGATACTAACCCAGTCAGCATGCTGTGATGACCATGCATTTGTTCCAGTACTGCAGTAAGTTAAAGCTAGATCTCTGTACAAACAATGAGACCCAAAATATAACTTGTGTTTCCCCGCATGTCTCTTCCGGACACAGAAGCCGCATGGTGTCCGGAGGAGATTGACATACTGAGTTTTTAGGTAGATGCATCATTAGAGGCTGTCTGGTGTCCCTGCACATGTGCCTGTGTGCTCTGGAAGCAGGAAACCCCCACTCAGTAAACTTCTTTCAATGTCAGCTTCTGAATGGACAGGAAACTGATAGGTTTTCCATGTCATTTTGCAATCAGGAGGCACGCTCACATCGTTATGTCATCCTGCAGTTAGGAGGCACACTAACATTGGTATGTGTCATCCTGCAGGCAAGGGCACGTGCCCATTGTTGTGTCATCCTGCAGTTAGGAGGCGCACTTCCATCGGTATGCATCATCTTACAATCATGTGGACTGTCAAGTTGCAGCCCATCCTATTATGTGTACATCATCCTGTAGTGTCTGTCATCTTGCAGACAGGAGCCCACTCCATTGTGTGTCAGCCATCCTGCAGGAAGAGGCGCTACTCCCCTCTATCTGTCATCCTGCATGGAGAAGAGCCCATTCCCTTCTGTGTCTGTCATCCTGCAGGGAGAGGAGCCACTCCCTTCTGTGTATGTCATCCTGCAGGGAGAGAAGCCACTCCCTTCAGTGTATGTCATCCTGCAGGGAGAGGAGCCCACTCCCTTCTGTGTCTGTCATCCTGCAGGGAGAGGAGCCACTCCCTTCTGTGTCTGTCATCCTGCAGGGAGAGGAGCCACTCCCTTCAGTGTATGTCATCCTGTAGGGAGAGGAGCCCCACTCCCTTCTGTGTCTGTAATCCTGCAGGGAGAGGAGCCACTCCCTTCAGTGTATGTCATCCTGTAGGGAGAGGAGCCCACTCCCTTCTGTGTCTGTAATCCTGCAGGGAGAGGAGCCACTCCCTTCAGTGTATGTCATCCTGTAGGGAGAGGAGCCACTCCCTTCAGTGTATGTCATCCTGCAGGGAGAGGAGCCACTCCCTTCTGTGTCTGTCATCCTGCAGGCAGAGGAGCCAGTCCCTTCAGTGTATGTCATACTGTAGGGGGAGGAGCCACTCCCTTCTGTGTATGTCCTCCTGCAGGGAGAGGAGCCACTCCCTTCTGTGTATGTCATCCTGCAGGGAGAGGAGCCCACTCCCTTCTGTGTCTGTAATCCTGCAGGGAGAGGAGCCACTCCCTTCTGTGTCTGTCATCCTGCAGGGAGAGGAGCCACTCCCTTCAGTGTATGTCATCCTGTAGGGAGAGGAGCCCCACTCCCTTCTGTGTCTGTAATCCTGCAGGGAGAGGAGCCACTCCCTTCAGTGTATGTCATCCTGTAGGGAGAGGAGCCCACTCCCTTCTGTGTCTGTAATCCTGCAGGGAGAGGAGCCACTCCCTTCAGTGTATGTCATCCTGTAGGGAGAGGAGCCACTCCCTTCAGTGTATGTCATACTGTAGGGAGAGGAGCCACTCCCTTCTGTGTCTGTCATCCTGCAGGTAGAGGAGCCCACTCCCTTCTGTGTATGTCCTCCTGCAGGGAGAGGAGCCACTCCCTTCTGTGTCTGTCATCCTGCAGGGAGAGGAGCCCACTCCCTTCTGCGTATGTCCTCCTGCAGGGAGAGGAGCCACTCCCTTCTGTGTATGTCATCCTGCAGGGAGAGGAATTCATTCTTTTCTGTGTATGTCATCTTGAAGTGAGCTGGTTGTACACCATTCTGTGATACCCTGCAGTGAGAAGTGCATGCTCCCTTCTGTGTGCCATCCTGCAGGGAGAGGAGCCACTCCCTTCTGTGTCCGTCATCCTGCAGGCAGAGGAGCCAGTCCCTTCAGTGTATGTCATACTGTAGGGAGAGGAGCCACTCCCTTCTGTGTCTGTCATCCTGCAGATAGAGGAGCCCACTCCCTTCTGTGTCTGTCATCCTGCAGATAGAGGAGCCCACTCCCTTCTGTGTATGTCCTCCTGCAGGGAGAGGAGCCACTCCCTTCTGTGTATGTCATCCTGCAGGGAGAGGAATTCATTCTTTTCTGTGCATGTCATCTTGAAGTGAGCTGGTTGTACACCATTCTGTGTTACCCTGCAGTTAGAAGTGCATGCTCCCTTCTGTGTGCCATCCTGCAGTGGCAGGAACACACTTCCCAATTTCTAGGTAACCCTTTTCTGGGAGCAGCTCATTATTTCCAAATCTGACCCTTCCTGTAGCAAGTTTTTATTTGCCATAACATACCTATAAACATGGGGGCGGCTGCTCGGATTTCAGGCCAGGCACTCTTGAAGTAAGTGACGTTGGTCTGGATTAATCGGGGTGTCAAGTCGGAATACCCTTGTACCTGGGGTAAAAAAAGAGATATTGAGAACCGGGGCTCACTAGAGCACTTTTCCATTTATGCTGTTGTGAAATCATATGCATAGGCTTGTATTAGCCAAGTGCTTGCAAAAGCACTTCACAAGGGCAAGCCTATGCTGATGAGTCCACAGGCGTGAGATTTGCTAAAATTGTAACCACGTAGCATTTTAGGAGCAATTCCATCCCACGAATGCTGGGTCAAAATTCCCCGAAAATCACTCTAGAAAGCACTGGTTAAGTACAAAAGTTGCTATAAAAAAAAAAAAAACAACAACACTTTTTTATAGTACTTTTCTATGTTTTACATTCCCAATGGCCTATCCAGGTGTTAAGCCAGATGCACCTATGATAGTCTGTTAACAGCAGTGTAGTGTACACACAGACACAGAACATCTATATCGCGCCTTTCTCCTGGCAGACTCAAAGCGCCAGAGCTGCAGCCACTAGGACACACGCTATAGGCAGGAGCAGTGTTAGGGAGACTTGCCCAAGGTCTCCTACTGAATAGGTGCTGGCTTACTGAACAAGCAGAGCCGAGATTCGAACCCAGGTCACCTGTGTCAGAGGCAGAGCCCTTAACCATTACACTATCCAGCCACCACTGTGTACCGATATAGGGGTCCTCATTACCATAACACATTTAAAGTGGACCCGAACTCTTGCACAGGGCACAAGGAAAACAGAGAAATGCGTGTGTGTTTTTAGAGAGAAGAGCCTGTCTAATTCCCCCTCATCTATAAGTAATCACAAGTGTAATTTGATCTTTCAGCTGTGTCCACACAAAAATTCGGCAGAAACAGCTAATGTGAAAACACAAGATGTTAGCCCTATGTCTGCTTCCATGAAACCATGCAGTAGAAACACTGCAGATTTATTGGAGGATTTATATCACCTGTAACAAATAAATGTTTTTCTTTAAAGGTTATTAAGCTAGTGCTTATCTTTTAGAGCAGAGAGGAAGTTCTGAGTTCAGGTCCTCTTTAAGAGCAGTTGATTACCATTTGAAAAAAAATTAATATTTTAAAGTGACAGTGAACCCAGAGGTAATGGGGGGTATACATGAGTGCCAAAGGGGACACGAGATAGCTTTCGGTTCCCCTTAAGATGCCCATTAATGTTTCCTTCAGATTTAATCTTTTCACACGATTTGAACGATCAAAACGAATCAGAAGGAAATTACTGATTGTTCCTATAAACGGACCGGTTTAAGAAGGTTTTACATTCCAATTTGATCATAAAATCCAACTACAGGTAGTCCCCGACTTACGAACGGCCCCTCCGATACGAACCTCATGGATTCTGTGTTTCCATGGGAACAAGTCAAAAAAAAGGTTTCAAATTGGACTTGTAGTTTTTCAGAAAGTCAATAAAAAAAAAAGTTATACACAAGCAAGGTTGGGAAGAAAAACTAAATCAACTGAAATGATCAATTTATCAAAATTAATTATTTATTTATAAATCCATGATAAAAGATTTAAAATGTAACCACAGCGCAAACACATGATAAAAGATGCATTAATCTGATATCCACTATTCCAGCCACCCGGGCCCGAGTTAGCGACTGCCCATGACTCGTCAGTCACATGGAAGATAGAACCATGATTATCCAGAAAAAAGTTGCATACTGTATATGTGCGCACAATGAAAAATAACTGCACTCTTGAATAGCCTATAGAGATTCCCAGCAGTCAGTGCGATGTTAATAATCCACTTTTTCCTCTGTAGTGATTAAAATAGAGCCTGGTTCACCAAAGTAGTTCCTTGGGCAACATAGGACATATATTTGAAAGAGGTCCCAGAGTCTCTGACCACATACAGTATATTGTTAACACTGTATTTATTCCTCTATATTGGTCAATTGTATATTGTCCGCCAGGAAAATTCCTTATGCAGTTGCGACCATAAGAGGACAAGATATTGCACCTGGACCCTTGGGATGTTTCCATTATGATCAAATATAGCATGTTAAATGTGCTGGAATTATGTGACTCTGCCTGATATATGTTGACTCTGGAACCTCTGCAGGTGGCGCTAAAAAGGTCCAGGTGTAATATCTGTGTTGAACTTTGTCCTGGGACTTTCACAAATGGCGATACAAGGGTCCAGGTGCAATATCTCTGATGAATCTTGTCCTCTTATGGTCGCAACTGCATAAGGAATTTTCCTGACGGACAATATACAATTGACCAATATAGAGGAATAAATACAGTGTTAACAATATATGTGGTCAGAGACTCTGGGACCTCTTTCAAATATATGTCCTATGTTGCCCAAGGAACTACTTTGGTGAACCAGGCTCTATTTTAACCACTACAGAGGAAAAAGTGGATTATTAACATCGCACTGACTGCTGGGAATCTCTATAGGCTATTCAAGAGTGCAGTTATTTTTCATTGTGCGCACATATACAGTATGCAACTTTTTTCTGGATAATCATGGTTCTATCTTCCATTTGACTGACGAGTCATGGACAGTCGCTAACTCGGGCCCGGGTGGCTGGAATAGTGGATATCAGATTAATGCATCTTTTATCATGTGTTTGCGCTGTGGTTAAATTTTAAATCTTTTATCATGGATTTATAAATAATTAATTTTGATAAATTGATAATTTCAGTTGATTTAGTTTTTCTTCCCAACCTTGCTTGTGTATAAAATGTTGATATAAGGTCTTAGACCTGGGAAGCATACAGTACAAGATATTCAGGACCTTTTGTTATAGTGGAAAAAAAAATCTAAGAAAAAATGGCTTTTAAACTTGTAAAAGCGGGTACAGAGGGCAGAGGTGACACAGAGGGGGGGGGGGGGGGGGGGGGGGGACACAGGGGACAGTGAAGGCACAGTGTTACGACTTAAGAACAGATTCAGGTTGAGAACGAACCTACAGTCCCAAACTCGTTCGTTAACCAGGGACTACCTGTATTGGATTGGTTTTTTTCCCTTTTCCAATCGACCAAACAATTGTTTTACATCAATTTAAAAAATTTGATCATAAAAATCACATAGAAAGATTGGATCTGAAGGAAATATTGTACCGGTAATGCGCACCTTTAAAGTGACTTTTCCCTCCAATTCTCCATAAATCAACATTTGCATGTACCCCCCCCCCCCTACATAAAAAGTTATGAAAATAAAAATCAAATGTATGCTGCTTTGTCCATCACCAATATAGATGCTCTATTGTGCACTCTCCCTTCCTTGAAATCACAGATAAGGGCAGCCTTTGCTCCCTTCTGAGGATCTCATGTATGCTTTACATAGTGTCTCACCATGTGTCTGCAGACATTATTCATAAACTCTCCGTAGTGTAGGCCTCGGTCCGGATGTAGGTGAGCATGGAACATCTCCGACAGACTCTGGTTGTTCAGACTCGGGCCACACATCTGCAGAGCAAACTTGCATGCCTGGAACACGCAAAACATGAATGACCATCATATCTGTGGCGTTATTACCATCCACACCACTTGTGGCCACACTCACCTTCACCACATCCGGCTTTGGGTCCTGCAGATGGAGAAGTAGGGTTACCAAACCATTGAGAATCTGATCAAAGAGGACCTCCTCTCCCCGTCCAGCCACAAACTTACTGAGGTTCCCAAAGAGCATGATGGAGGCCCTGCGCAAGTCCTCCCGCTCCTGGAATACAAGCAAGAAGTTTTGAATCAGGATGATACCATTTACAAAACATCCCAAATAACACATATAGAAGGTTACAGGGACAATGGTTTTTTTGTTTTGTTTTGCCTGAGGAAAGGAGGATCTGACCTCCTGAAACGCGTGTAGCGTATTAAAACCTTTTATCATTACACGGCAGCCGCCTATCTTTCTTGCATGCATGCTACACAGCATATCCACTCATACTCCTAATTGCCTGTGTGATTTTTCCATAGCTTTGCAGAACAACCCAGGAGTTTCTTTTTAGCTCTCCACTCAAACAGCGCTGCCTGCCAGCCCTCACTGCCACAGTCTGTAGTGCAGCTGCTTATAGCAGAACAAGCACACAGGCCAGGCAGATATTCACAGAGGAGTACCAGCAGATCCTTGTTTTATCTACGACAGAGGAGGATCAGCTAAATTGCCAAGCCCAGTCACCGGCTAGAGGGACAAAAGCCCTGCTGCTGGACAAACCTATATGGGCTTGCCAGCTACTACACAAGGTGAGATTATTCCAGCCTTACTTGATCTGTTATATACTGCTCCCTGAGTGCGCTCTATCTTTTTGTCTTGCATTACAGGCACAATGGGGACTCCTGCACTGCAAAAAAAGATAAAAATATAAAAAAAGCTATGGAGAGTTCACGATTCAACACTCAGTGACCCAGAAGGGCATACATTCTTGTTCATTGCACAAAAAACCCATCACTGGCAATATTTGATACTTACATATTGGGCCGTTGACCAACAAGGACGCTGTATTTTTTCTGCAGGAGAGGCTAGGATAGCAGCTGATTTGTCACACAATGAACAGCTGATCTATTCCAAGGACGGCAGCTCAGTGCTCACCAGGACCCTTGCCAGCAGCCAAAATCTGGCAGGCTTCTGGCGCAGTGCTCACTTCAGGTACCGCCTCCGCAACTTTACTATACCTATTCGCTTGGTGGTGCGGTTAGTGTTTCCAGCTGGGTCTGTAAGTCTTATAAAGAAGGAAAGTATATATCTAGAGTGGTGTATAACTCAGGGGTGTAACTAAAGGGGAGCAGCTCCTGCAACCCCAACTACTACTTCACTCCCTGCGATAAAGAGGTCCATTCTTACGATCAGGTGTTTTTGTGGCTACACTTGTTGTAAATGTGGAGATTACAGTGGCCTCAATTCACGGAGCATTATCAAACGTTTATCAAACACTTTATCAAACGTTTGATAATTTACCTCATGGGAAAAATTTCATTTTAAATTCACTAAGGTGTTATATATTTATCGAATGTTTTACTGATAAAATGTTCAACAAATATATAACACCTTAGTGAATTCAAAATGAGATTTTACCCATGAGGTAAATTATCAAACGTTTGATAAACGTTTGATAATGCTCCGTGAATTGAGGCCAATGTCTTCACTTGTTTTAGGACCCTTGCAAGATGGGCCCCCAGGTTCCGAGGGTCACTAAGGGTAGGCAAGGGAAAGGGTGTGAATATTGGGGTGCCTTATGATTTGTAGTTACGCCGCTGCTCATGTAACAGTTTGCATTCTTGTACGATTCATGTATGCAGGTGTTTTCTTGAACTCTATTATGGGCTCAAACCCACTAGCAGCCTTTTCTAAGCGCTAGTTGATTTGAAAAAGCTCTTGCTAATGCAATGCTATGGGGGATTTTTTTTAAATCACATCGCTCCAGTGGGATCACACCCATAGCATTACATCAGCCAGAGCTTTTGAAATCACACAGCGCTCAGAAACGCGCTCCTAGTGGGTTCCATGCCTAACTGTTAGAGCACAGCCCGGGTACATTTTGCAGCTTGTGTACCCTCTCATACTTTATCTTTTGGTAAAGTTCCTCTTTACTTTCATGAATTTCATGCACTTCAGATGGTCACTTCTTAACTATGTTGATATAACAAATATTCAAACAACAAAAAGTATCTAAGGGCCCGTTTCCATTACACGCAGTGCAATGCGGCTACATAGACACCTCGCACCGCGGTTGTTCTGCAACCATTGTGCTGCAATCTCCCAATGCGGAAGTGACCCTATAGGTGCATCGCATCCCTTTCTTCAATGGAAAATGGCCCTAACCCTCCTATAGGCAAACTTTTTATTCTTTGTATATACAGTAAATACAAAAAGTACATCTTTATATAGAATTGGCAAGTGTCTCGGTGACCGTTTTTGTGCCTGTGCGAGTGTTTTTTAGCACTGCGCATGTGCAGGGACAAGACGCAGAGACACTGCCGACGGTGCCGAGAGCTGGAAGACGGGACCAGAAGGGGCAGGCGTGTGTGCGCACAGCAGGCATCACAGGGCGCGCGACGCGAAGTAATGACAGACCTAGCCTGTTTTTAAACAGGCTAAGGGGACTAGTTTTTATATAAAAGGTTTGTAAGACTATAGTTATTTCATTAGGGATATACTGTATTTGATACTACAAATATCACGGATATCCCTATCTGACCGACCCCTGGGGGAGATGACGCTTAATTGAGTTTAGTACTTTGCACAGTTGGTCGACCTATTTTATGTAGTAGTCAACAAAACAGAGCGGGAAGGAGAGACCAGAATAAGTTAGGGGCCGTGATCAGGATATGGAGAAGCGCAAAAGAGTAGACTTGAATCACAAGGTAAATGAGGAATAGCGAGAATTGGCAAGGCAGCCAGTTCAGACTCACATGGTCAAAGAACGGTCGTATACGGATAGCAGTATGTATGAGGAGCGAGTGCATATCTGTGTCCTCCACGTAGGGGAGGAGCTGGGAAAGGCTTGACATGGCCTCTTGGGTCACTATATGGTCGGGGTCCTCTCGGTCATCCATGGCATTGATCATGGAGGTGATGAGGTGAGATCCATGTTTGCGCACCTGAAGAGATAGAGACTAGTATGACTCACGATCTATGAAAACCTGCAACCTTTTCAAACCGAGCCACTTACCTTCTCCGGGTAGCCAGTTGCAATGTTCCCCAGGCCACGGACAGAAAGCATGCGCACCGTGACACTGCTGTCCTTCAGCCGACTGGTCATGTTTTCCATCAGAGGCTCCACGAAGACAAGTCCACTGAGGTCATTACTCTGCAGGAGCTGCATAGAGAAGACAATAGAGTGCGTGAAGTATGGCCCAATGTTAGTCAAGGAGCAGATAGGCTGACATCAAATGCTGATTCAGGTAATACCTTTAATGATGAAGTCTACATGGTTTATTGCAGGTTTTTGAAACTTTAAGAGAGTCTTCTTTAGGCATTGTACAGAACTGGAACAGAACAGTATAGTTTTAATCCAGTTTTGTAGAATGCCTGAAGAAGTTCCAAAGCTTGCAATAAGTGATGCACAGTTAGTCATTAAAAGGTATCACCTAAATGGTTTGTTGGCTTGATGTCAACATAGAGAGAGCCCCAAACAAAGAAGATGACCTCACTGTTGGAAAGATCTGAAAGACGGAGCATAGCCCTCCCCCCACGCACATTGGATGGAGAGATAAAAGGGAACACTCCGTACCCACCATTTAACTGGAGATCCCAGGAACACAGAATGACCCACAATGGATGAAGGGACCCTGGAAATCAAAGCTTGATGCTCACTATGGATGGGGAGATCCTGGGGACAGAGCACCCCCCGCCCCCCACCCCACCAAGACTGTGGAGAGCATAGTAGATTAGACTTTAGAGTTTAAAATAGATTCTCTGGTTTATTGGCAGCTAATGAGGAGCTTGACAGAGAGGAGGAACGAGTCGTGTTCAGTACAGATGAAGGGGATGTTAGCTGTTGAATATCGTCAATGATTTGCTAATTATTTTGGCTTGCATGCTAATCTAATGCAGCCTGGAACCAAACCAATCATATTCATCAGGAAGTGTTTAATTGGCCCATTTGTAAGTAGCCTACAAAGTGCATGAAATTTACATGCAGGCAGGAGTATTAGCATATAACAGCTGTATTCAGCATTGGAATACCGGCCGGCCGCTCTGGCAACTGCTGCAGTTTTCTTTGCACCTGTTTGATACATCAGCCCCGTGCTACACAGTCTCTCGTGACAGGCTGTGGCTTGTGCAGGGAGATCTGCGATATCTTTCAGCGGACTCCTGATCTAGCTTATAGGAAACATCCCTGCAGAGGTGAGGCAGAGCTGCTAACAGAATAAGATAATGCATGCAGCTATTAGCGAGGGCAGTCATCCCACTTCACTCACCGAGACCTCTAATAAAAGCCTCTGTAGAGTACACCTTGTCTTGGCTCATCTACCCCGAACACATCAGGAGGCCCCCCCCCCCCCCCCTTTCCTCCGCCTCTCCTCACTCCCATCGCAGCAACACTCAGAATGATTGTATTGTATTGTCTAGTTAAAAAAAAAGGAAAAAAAAGCGTGTGCTTTATTTTCAACCAACTACTATAGCCTAATATACTTGTTTAAAGAATACTCGAAGTGACATGATGAGATAGACGTGTTTGTACAGTGCCTAGCACACAAATAACTATGCGGTGTTCCTTTTTTTCTCTGCCTGAAAGAGTTAAATATCAGGTATGTAAGTGGCTGACTCAGTCCTGACTTCCTGACAGGAAGTGACTACAGTGTGACCCTCACTGATAAGAAATTCCCCTTTTTCCCTCTTTCTTGCTCTCGGAAGCCATTTTCTGCTAGGAAAGTGTTTTGTAGTTGGCATTTCTTATCAGTAAGGGTCACACTGTAGTCACTTCCTGTCTGAGTCAGGACTGAGTCAGCCGCTTACATACCTGATATGTAACTCTTTCAGGAAGAGAAAGAAAAAAGGAACACAGCCTAGTTATGTGTGTGCTAGGCACTGTACATACACATGTCTATCATAATGTCACATATTACGTTGGGTATCCTTTAAAAATAATCCCAAATATCTTTGTGTTTTATAATCATGTGACTTGCCCTGTTTTTTTTTTGTTTTTGTTTTTTGCAGAAAAACTTACCATAAGCCTCTCATCCTATTGACTGCAGCACCTCCTCATTTATAGTGGGAGAGAGGCTGAGTGGAAATTAAACAATACCCCCTTCCAGAATCCTGATTGGTAAACAGCCATGAACAATCCACTTGTGGCCACACACGGGGAAGCCAATTTATGTATCTGTATGTTTTTGGGATGTGAGAGTGCCCATAGGAAACCCTCGCAGACACTGGAAGAACATACAAATTTTGTGCAGATAGGATGGGATTTGAACCCGGGGACCCAGCGCTGCAAGGCGAGAGTGCTAACCACTACGCCACCGTACTTCACAGTTTGTGTGAATCCTGGGTCATTTGTAATTTTTTTGATGGATGGATTGTTACAACTTTCCAGGACAATAGTCCAACCGACTATTGTCCTGGAAAGTTGTAACAATCCATTAATCAAAAAAATTACAAATTAGCTCATGAAAAGTACCTACCATTCATTGTTCTGCTATTTAGGCAATATTTGTTATGTTAATCAGTAGTTAGGTGTTAAAATGACCATTCATCCCTGTCTTAATAGAACTAGCAATTTATAATAATTCCATAAAGCACAGTCTGCTAAGAAAGGCTACTTGGTGCCCCCCTCAAGCAGCTGCCAAACCCAGGCATCTGCTTGGTTTGTCTATTCCTAAAAACTGCCCTGGAAGCAGGCAACCCACTGGAAATAGGTTTGTTTTTTTCATGACTTAAGGTTTACTTTAAATGACCACTCCAGCGAAAAAAGTAAGCAGTTAAAATTTGACAGAACCAACAGGTTTTGGACTAGTCCATCTCCTCACAGGTGATTCTCAGGGTTTTCTGTGTTTTCAATAGCACCAGCCAGCCTCCCTACTCCCTTGCACACGGTTTTGGCAGTTAGACTTCGCAACTGCCATTGAGGAAGTACTTTTGAAGACAAACAAAACCCAGAGAATTCCCCATGAGATGGACTAGTCCAAAACCAGTCGGTTCTGTCAGATTTTACCACTTACTTTTTCGCTGTAGTGGTCCTTTAAGTTGTGTGGCGACTTCTGTACCGTAAAGCCGCATTGGGTTGAGATATCCACGTCTATACGTAACATATACTAACATTTTAGGTCTCCTCCAGATATATTAGAGATATGCTTAGGTGTGAACTACACAGAACAGAAACAACTTGATGTATGGCCGCTCTGGTCAGGGCTGGCGTCACTGTGTGTGTATTGTATGTAATGTAATTTAGGAAATGAGTTCTGGAGGTATCGGCGGAATGGGGGAGACGGGGGAGGGGGCTGGGGGTGATAAATGAGGCTCTGGGCCAGGTCCGCACACTCCAGCAGCAGATAACTGCTCAGCTACTCGTGTTACAGATCCGTTTCCAGCCGTCCAGGGACAGACGCTGGACACCATGATGGATTTTTCCATAAACTCTGGACGGTCTGCCAGGCCTCCGCTCAGCGCTGATGCAACTTGTGTGTTATGCTGGAAAGTTCTGGGCTGTGGAGGGTAGAGCCCCCTGCATCTCTCTACTGCGGTATAATATGGTCATACAGAATAAATCACTACCTAAAGGCAGACATTGAGGGGTTCATAATTGGAGGAGATAGAGCTGTGAAGGCACATCCTAAATCAGAAATGACCCATATAGACGTCTCATACTGGCAGCCAGGGCTGATTGCTACCTAGTGACACCAGCTACAGTGGACGGCCTGCTGCCCCGCTTCCTTGGCCCCAGGAGGTGGCCTGCTGCCCAGCTTCCTTGGCCCTAGGAGGTGGCCTGCTGCCCCGCTTCCTTGGCCCATGGAGGTGGCCCATTGCCCCGTTTCCTTGGCCCACAGAGGAGGCCCGCTGCCCCGCCTCCTTGGCCCCAGGAGGTGGCCCGCTGCCCCGCTTCCTTGGCCCCAGGAGGTGGCCCGCTGCCCCGCTTCCTTGGCCCCAGGAGGTGGCCCGCTGCCCCGCTTCCTTGGCCCCAGGAGGTGGCCCGCTGCCCCGCTTTTTTGGCCCCAGGAGGTGGCCCGCTGCCCCGCTTCCTTGGCCCCAGGAGGTGGCCCGCTGCCCCGCTTCCTTGGCCCCAGGAGGTGGCCTGCTGCCCCGCTTCCTTGGCCCCAGGAGGTGGCCTGCTGCCCCGCTTCCTTGGCCCCAGGAGGTGGCCTGCTGCCCCGCTTCCTTGGCCCCAGGAGGTGGCCTGCTGAACCACTTCCTTGGCCCACGGAGGTGGCCTGCTGCCCCGCTTCCTTGGCCCACGGAGGTGGCCTGCTGCCTCGCTTCCTTGGCCCCAGGATGTGGCCTGCTGCCCAGCTTCCTTGGCCCCAGGAGGTGGCCTGCTGCCCAGCTTCCTTGGCCCCAGGAGGTGGCCTGCTGCCCCGCTTCCTTGGCCCCAGGAGGTGGCCTGCTGCCCCGCTTCCTTGGCCCCAGGAGGTGGCCTGCTGCCCCGCTTCCTTGGCCCCAGGAGGTGGCCTGCTGCCCCGCTTCCTTGGCCCCAGGAGGTGGCCTGCTGCCCCGCTTCCTTGGCCCACGGAGGTGGCCTGCTGCCCCGCTTCCTTGGCCCACGGAGGTGGCCTGCTGCCCCGCTTCCTTGGCCCACGGTGGTGGCCTGCTGCCCCGCTTCCTTGGCCCCAGGAGGTGGCCTGCTGCCCCGCTTCCTTGGCCCCAGGAGGTGGCCTGCTGCCCCGCTTCCTTGGCCCCAGGAGGTGGCCTGCTGCCCCGCTTCCTTGGCCCCAGGAGGTGGCCTGCTGCCCCGCTTCCTTGGCCCCAGGAGGTGGCCTGCTGCCCCGCTTCCTTGGCCCCAGGAGGTGGCCTGCTGCCCCGATTCCTTGGCCCACGGAGGTGGCCTGCAGCCCCGCTTCCTTGGCCCACGAAGGTGGCCTGCTGCCTCGCTTCCTTGGCCCACGGAGGTGGCCTGCTGCCCCGCTTCCTTGGCCCACGGAGGTGGCCTGCTGCCCCGCTTCCTTGGCCCACGGAGGTGGCCTGCTGCCCCGCTTCCTTGGCCCACGGAGGTGGCCTGCTGCCCCGCTTCCTTGGCCTACGGAGGTGGCCTGCTGTCCCACTTCCTTGGCCCACGGAGGTGGCCTGCTGCCTCGCTTCCTTGACCCTTATTCACCATCATCAGCAACTATGGCCAACAGCTATTCAGCAGAGAGGCACAAACTCCCTCCCACAGGCTGTCAACCGTGATCTAACTCACGCTGCCTCAGCTGATCATCAGTTGTGTGTACAGCGGCTCCCGACTGCCGCTCCGCAAGTAAACTGCTTGATGCATCAACTTAGCCAATAGATTTCCAACTCCTATGTGCACTCCGCTCCCCCGCGTGACGTCATGTATGCACCACTCTGCCGTCCCTCCCCCCCACCCATCATAGCAAAAGAACGCATTGTAAGCTACACAGCAGACATGCGTCTGTACAGGCCGGCCCAGCGACGTCGCCCAAGAGCATCAGGTCCCGACTCCAGACAGGAGACATCAGTCAAAGGTGCGTGCACAATTTACATTATTGTTATCTAAGAGTAAATTTACCATCCATTAAAAAGCAGCAGAGGTGGTGATCTTAAAGTGTAAAGGTCGGGCATAAAATCAAAATCCAATTCTTTTTTTTAATCTGGTAATAAAGATGCTAACCAGGCAAACCAAAAGTTAAAATCACTATTACTTTTCTTGTTGATAAATGATCATTCCCCAGTTTACCTGACTCTTATTTGGTACACACAAAATTTGGTACGCACAAAGGAAGTTGCAGGGCATGCTGGGTTGTCCTTTTTTGCTTCTCTACTTTCTCCCAAACTTAACTAATGCTGCCTGATTGGCTGAAGCCTCTTTCCCTCCTGTTTTCTCCTCCCACACCTCTGTTCCTCTCTGATTGGCCAATATTTCTCATGCTGAGACAATGCACTTTCTATAGTGGAGAGCGGGCAATGCATACACAATCAGGCAGAGGAGATTAAGGGAGGAAATTACATCAGGATTGGCTTCAAAATAGCCTCGCTTAAAATAGGAAATGCTAAGAGGGATTTTCTCTTTTTTTACTGTAGAAAAATCACTAAAATAAAAATGTGGACAGTGCAATACATGTTATGCAAGTAGAGCAAGTATGTGTTTTTTTTCTGAGACAGTATGGCTGACAGCTCCTCTTTAACATCCATACTAAATGAGAACATATATAACCTCATTTGTAAATACGCAAAAATAAAGTGGTTTGTTAAATCGGTTTGTTGGACGTTTCAGTCGTGTGCAAAAATGTATCCAAACAACCACAGTGAGCAATCGGTATTGGGAATTTTGCATGATCTGTTCAACGGATTTGGGGCAGATATTGTGCAGTCGGCCACGTGTGTACAATGTCATTTGAACTACATTGTTCTACTGAATGCGCAAGTGTTATGCTTGAGTGCACAGTAATAACATGAGCTGGTCATTTGCAATATCGGTGTACGGAAACGACAAGTCTTTCCAACAATGTCGTCGGTAAAGTCATTTTCCGCAACTTTGGCCGCCTGTTTACCACCATTTTTGTTGGCCATATGTACAGACTTTTGAAAGGTCAAAACAGGTCAAGCAGCTTTCCAGCAGGGAGGTCTAATTAATTGCCCTTGTGTTTTAATAATATTATTTCCAGTATTTCTCCTGTCAGACTCAAAGCACTTGCGAGGCAGCCACTAGAGCGCACTCTGTAGGTAATAGCAGTGTTAGGGAGTCTTGCCTAAGGTCTCCTTACTGAATAGGTGCTGGCTTACTGAAATAGGAAGAACCGAGATCTGAACCTTGGTCACCTGTGTCAGAGGCAGAGCCCTTAACCAGTACACTATCACATATTTTGAACAAAACACAATTCACCTGAGAGGATCAGTATCACTTTTGCTCTAAATCTAAACATGTTGCAGGAGCGCAGCAGCCGACTACAGACAACTAGTTTGAGCTAGAGGGCCTCCTGCAGCCTCTAGCCATTGTCTGCCACATCACTGTCACCTCTCCAATTACTACAGAGAGCAGGACATGATATCCGGAGGCAACACACTGCTCTGATGGTCGGTTTGAGCTTCTCCCCTCCATCACTGCCAGGAGAACAATAATATTCCAGCAGAGAATTAGCATGAGGAGGGAGAGGGGGAGCAGGATTCCACACAGAACCGCTGACCACCAACTTACATCACTGAGGAACAAAGCCAAAGCATCCGATTACTGCCGAATGCCAAATACTGACTACTTCACCACCACAGAACTCTGCCGGAGGAGTGACCCCTTCACTGCCAGGCCCAGCGCGAAACCCCTTCACTACCGAACGCCAAATACAGACTACTTCACCCCCATTAGTCTCCGCTGCCGAATGCCAAATACCGGCTACTTCACTACCTGAGCCCTCCGCTGGAGGAGCGACCCTTTCACTGCCAAACACCAAATACTGGCTACTTCACCAAAACAGCTCTCCGCCGGAGGAGCGACCGCTTCACTGCCAGGCCCAGCGCTGAACCCCTTCACTGCCGTACACTAAAATACAGACTACTTCACCACCACAGGACTCCGCTGCAGGTGCGACCGCTTCACTGCCGGGCCCAGCGCCTAACCCCTTAACTGCCGAACGACAAATACCGGCTACTTCACCCCACAGGGCTCCGCTGGAGGAGCGACCCCTTCACTGCCGAATGCCAAATACCGGCTACTTCACCACCACAGGCCTCCGCCGGAGTGACCCCTTCACTGCCAGGCCCAGCGCTGAACCCCTTCACCAAATACTGACTACTTCACCACCACAGTGCTCCGCTGGAGGAGCGACCCCTTAACTGCCGAACACCAAAAAGTGACTACTTCACCACCACAGCTCTCCGCCGGAGGAGGGACACCTTCACTGCCAGGACCCAGTGCCTACCACTCCCTGCCGGGGCCCAACGCCCGCTCCAAGACTGCCTGGGCCCAACGCCCGGGCCCAAGGCTGCCGGGGCCCAACGCCCGGGCCCAAGGCTGCCGGGGCCCAATGCCCGCCCCAAGGCTGCCGGGGCCCAACGCCCGCCCCAAGGCTGCCGGGGCCCAACGCCCGCCCCAAGGCTGCCGGGGCCCAACGCCCGCCCCAAGGCTGCCGGGGCCCAACGCCCGCCCCAAGGCTGCTGGGGCCCAACGCCCGCCCCAAGGCTGCTGGGGCCTAACGGCAACCTATTCACTACCAGGCCGCAGTGCCAACTCTTTCACTACCAGGGCCAGCACATCCATTCACTGCCTGACACATGGACTGTTATGATATTTGTTATATGTACTGACCAATTTTAAAGGCTATAAATAAAATCTACGTTTTACAAATCCCACTGTGCTGAATTTGCTACGGAGCTGTCAAAACTTTACTTTATGTACAAGTTCTTTGCCTGTATGTAACATTATATGAAGGGGCAGTATATATATATATATATATATATATATATATATATATATATATATATATATATATATATATATATATATATATATATATATATATACTACATATTGTAAACTAACTGTGCTTTGTGGAAAACCTATTTGTGATCTCACCAAGAGTCACACAACAGGTTTGTTTCTCAATCCTAACAGTCTCTGCAGTCAGTGGATTAAAACTCAGAACAGGAGTGACCTTAGCTAGCTCCTTGTTTATGAGGCGAGCCTCGAGGTGTGAGGAAGGTGGTGTGTAAGTTGCCCCCTAGATGGCATGTGTTAATGACAGAGCATGTAATGGCCTACAAAGTGCCACTGTTCTCCTCACAGAACCGGCGCAGTCTGGAGTCGCTGGAAATGGGCCACAAAAGTGAATGGAATGTTCTTGAATTCTGGTGATTGGCATTTTTGTTCTACAAAGAGACTGGATGGAGGACTCTTGGGAATCTCAGAACAACGAGTTTTGCTTTCAGAAATTCTGATGAGACCTGAAGGATACTCAAAGTGAGTGAAGTACAGAGGAAGCCATTGCTCACTTACATTAACATGAACCTGAAGTGAGAAGAATATGGAGGCCGGGATATAGATTTGTTTTATTTTTTAACAATATCAGTTGCCTGGCAACCCTGCTAATCTCTTTGGCTGTGGTTGTGTCTTAATCACACACCTGGAACAAGCATGTGCATGAAGGACAAGTGAGGTGACTAAAACTTTACCTACCTGGTCCCCTACAAATCATGCGTGTCGCTCGCCACAGCTCCAGTCCTCATCCGTCTCCCGGCGGCAGCCACTGAAGTATCACCGACCCTCAATGGGTTGGAGTCTTCTGTGCATGCGCGAGTGCGCGCAGCAGTGTGCGAGTGCGCGCAGCAGTGTGCGAGTGCGCGCAGCAGTGTGCGAGTGTGCGCAGCAGTGTGCGAGTGTGCGCAGCAGTGCGCTCCTGATGATGCGGGTGCACGCCTGCGCAGAAGATGTCGACTCATTGGGTGACGATAGTTCAGAGGATACCAGAGGGAGACAGGAGAAGACGGGAGCTGTGATGAAGGACACGTGACTTGTAGGGGCTGGAAGAAGCCCCAGGTAAGTAAAGATAGTTTTAGTTAGTAGGATAACAGTAATGCATGTTTATGATACATAAAATATGGCCAGTTACTGTAGCCTGTGTCCGTGCTTGCTCTCCTGTTTAAAAAGACTCAGCCTTATTTCTTCTATCCTATAAGTTCCTATACCTGTTCTAATGCAATATATCTTACTGCAGCCTTTCCTAGTTGCACAGTGGCTGTATTATCTCTGTTATATAATCTAATCTTCTTTCCGTTGTCAGCATTGTCGGCTCAGGCAGGAATGTGCTGCTCTGCTGCGATAGGTAGAAGTTATACACACCCTCTCCACGCCCCCTCCAGGCTCTGTATAAGTCACAGACTGAGCTTCTCTCAGCCTATCACATGCTGGCTAGCAGCCATGTTTTTTGTTTGTAAACACTGCCTAAAACTGGCAATTACAAGCCAGGATTGCAGCAGGGAGTGGCAGAAACAGCACAGAGGGGCCCAGGAGAACATAATGAATAGAATGGTATGCTTTTTATGGTAAGAATTTTAGAGTACAGATTCTTTTTAACTACTAAATGACTGCTCCGATAGTCCTTAAGTGGTTAAGTGAACACTAATCTATGTTCACGCAAAATGTTTAATACTACCCTCCTATTTATTCATACTCATCTATCATGGTAGCCAGAGGGCGCACTTTTAGCCACATCCTGCATGCAGTCATTTAACCTGTATGGTTTGCGCCAAAAGGCATGATTCAGAGTGACAAATATCCCCACAAGTGTGCCTTTCCAGAAAGATGCTCAGAGGAAAGAGGAAACCAATAGATTTATTTTCCACCGGCCATTCCTGCAAGAGCCACAGAGAAAGCTGCCAAGAACAGGAATATGAACAAGATCTAATAGTGCATACAGTGTCTTGTGTCACGTCATTATTAGTTTAGATGCTATAGATCACACCTGGGCCCTTATTCAATTCACATTTTCTCTAAAGTTTTCTCCTAGGAGATAATTTTTCATTTTCTGTTTAAAATAAGTTTACAGCCCTCTGCTATTGAAGAAGTACCAAAAAGTAAGAGAAAAAGTGCCATCAGCATTATTCTGAGTATTTTCTTGCTTGCTGGTGGCTTAAAGAGAACTTAAACCGAATGGGGGGGGGGGGGGGGATTCACTCACCTGGGGCTTCTACCGACCCCCTGCAGCTGCCCTGTGCCTGCGCAGTACTCACCGATCCACTGCTTGCACTTAGTTTCATTCTTGCTGACTGGCTAGTCAATGGCCACTGCGCCTGCGCGATACTGACTGCGTGCATCCTCAATCACGCTCCCACTGCCGGGAGCGTGATCGAGGGCGGGGGTGGCCAGGACCACGCAGGTGCAGTTGGCAAGAATGAAACTAAGTGGCAGCAGAGCCGTGCCGTCGCAGTGGCCATCCACAGGGCTGAATCGTCAAGAACAAAACTCAGGGGCACCGGAGACTTGATTTGTGACGGTGAGGGCATGGGGCGGCTGCAGGGGGATGGTAGAAGCCCCAGGTAAGTGAAACTTTTTTTCCCCCGATTCAATTTAGGTTCCCTTTAAAATGCATGTTACTGATAAGGTGTAAAAATATCATCTAGGAGAAAACTTAGGAAAAAAAGTGAATTGAAAGCGCCCTAGGCCCATATGCAATGAACGCTTTTCTCCTGGGTGATATTTTTAAACTTGTCAATAAAATTCCTTTTAAAGAGACTCTGAAGTCTCCTAAAATTCCACTTTTTATTCAACATTTAACTTCAGCACTATAAGCCAAGGTAAAACGCCGCATCCCCGCAGCAGGAAGCGGTTTAGAAACCCACCAAATCCCCTGGGCTAAACGCGGGGACCGCTTCCTAGTAGAGGCAGAGCTTAGGGCTGTAGCTTTGCCTCTACTCCTATCAATCCCCGCCTTCTCCCGCCCCTCTCAGTCTTCCTCCACTGAGAGGGGCGGGAGAGAGGCGGAGATCTGCGGAAGATTGACACGAATGGAGGCAGAGCTGCAGCTCAAAGGTCTGCCTCCCCGGGCAGCAAAATTCACGACCAGAAAAGTCATGGATTTTTACTCCGGTGTTTAGGGGGTTTGTAAACCGATTTCTGCCGCGGGGATGTGGCGTTTTACCTCGGCTTATAGTGCTGAAGTTAAATGTTGAATAAAAAGTGGGATTTTAGGAGACTTCAGGGTTTCTTTAAGCCACTAGAAAGCAAGAAAATACTCAAAATAATTTTGATATTACTTTTTAATTTACTTTTTGGTCCTTTTTTAGTTGAAAAGTGCTGGAAAGCTATTTTGAATAGAAAATGAAAAATTGTCTACTAGGAGTAAACTAGCGAGTCTACTAGTGAGTGCAGACGGGATGGGCAGATCTTTGGGTCAGGATTAGAACCATACTTTGAAAGACAGGATCACTGCATAAAGGACCTGAAAGAAGCATTAAGATAGGGAACTGTATGATGCAAAGACTGTGCAAAGAAAGGAGATGCAGGGCAATTTTGAGGCCGGTTGCACACCTAATATTAGCGGTGCACCACAGAAATCAGCCTTCATATGACCCTGCGCTACGGTGTGCTGACAGGGTCATATGCATGATTGCGCTGCCCCCGACTATTGATGTACTCCCTGCTGGGCAGGAAAGTAGGTCACTAGGATTCCAGCTGTTCTGTGCGGGCGCGCCACAGTGCACCGCGCCCCCCTCGTGCATACCGCCTGCGCTGCCCATTGGCTTGCAGTAGGCACAGATCATGTGGTAACGTGCTGCAGCCTTTGCGTTAGCATTGCATCAATTTGGATACTTCGAGCGCACTGCGTTGCATCACGTGAAGACTGCAAATCTCCATAGAATTGCATGGTCCGTGCGGCGGGGAAGCGTAATGCAATGTGATGCAGTGTGCAAGGGGCCTAAGAAAGCAGAATAGGATCCATTCAGCCAAAAAGATCACTAGCCCCCATCCAGCCTTTTCTGCAGGACCTGTAGAGCAGCAGGTGATGTCACTCCCATCCAAGTGGACCACACTACTCGTCTCTGCACCTGCCAGGGTTTGACACTGCCCTGGGCCACGCCTCCTTCCCACGGGGAGCAGGAGAGAGGTTGACTGTCAAACAAACCTCATCCGCTCTCAAGAAACCATGTGCAGAACAAATTGGCCCACCCATGGCCACGCCCCCTCCGATAGTGAACAATGGGAGGGCAACATGAAAGGCCAAGACAGAAATGTGTCCACCCATCTCCACAAGACATCGGTCCCCAGGCTGGAAGCATCCTTGCTTTAGGTTAGTTGGGCCTGCGATCTACAATCTCTCTCACACCTTGACGCCCCCCCAGCATATTTCACAGAGCCCCTTTTCTAACCTGTGCCAGGAAAGCGGTTGCTGTAATGCGCTGATATTCGTACACGTTGCTCTGAGCAGCCTGCAGACTTTTTATGACCACCGCGAGTTTGGGAGCCGCATAGCGCACCATGGAACTGTGGAGAGAACAGAACGCGTCAGAAGAGGAAACGTGTGTGACAGAGCAAAACAGAGACAAGGAGAGGTGCGTCTTGCCTGTCTCCATCCTCATAAACACATTAACAAATATATCATGCATGAAAGGCAAAACAGCAGGTTTTTAAAGAGGAACTGTAGTGAATAATGATTTTTTTTTTTTACAATATTGTTTAGTCAGTGTCACCACGATTTACATTATGAAATTTATCACAGACGACAGGTTTAATCCTGTCAACAAACTTCAAATGGTTCGCACTTAATAAAGGTTCCTTTATTTAGGACATATACAGTATAAAACAACGCTGACATTTTTTATTTTAATAAATAAATATCGCTTGTCTTATTTTCTTGAAAACTCCACTTGCTGGTCTGACTGGAAAGATTTGGAAGTTAAATAAAGGTTTCCTTTTGCCGCGGTGTAGTAAATAGGAAAGGCCAATAAGATGCCAATAATGTAAAAAAAAAAAGTTAATTTTACACAGTATTAATACCGAGCTGCATAAACATGCATAAAATCTGCATCATCTCAAAATTATTAGCATCTTGTTGACCAGGTCTAATAGTAGAGAAGAGAAGAGTATTCTGTAGAGCTGTGCTGTCCAACTTCATGGGCAGGGGGTGTGTCTAGCAGCAGATTTTTTGGCTGGAGGTGGCAGAGCATCAATGCCCCGGCTTTGAGGGGCAGAGCAAAGTGCAAAAAAAGAGGAGGGCCTGCCAGAGGAGGGGAATTGGCACAAAACAATTGTCCAGGCAAGTGAATGTGGCCCGGGGTGCCACGTCCGGATCCCGCCAGTTGTACAGCCCTACTGTAGAGAACATCAGGGCCTCATTATCCATTACCAAGGCTAGAATCTGCCTCTGTCATTTAAAGAGACACTGAAGCGAAAAAAAAAACTATGATATTATGATTTGTATGTGTAGTACAGCTAAGAAATAAAACATTAAGATCAGATACATCAGTCTAATTGTTTCCAGCACAGGAAGAGTTAAGAAACTCCAGTTGTTATCTCTATGCAAACAAGCCATTAACTCTCTGACTAAGTCTTAAGGCCCATACAAACGTCGGATTTTTGCGAACGACCCGTCGTTCGCACGTCAAATCCGGCGTGTGTACAGACTATCGTTCGGGTGATAAGACTGAAAAACAGACTTATCACCCGAACGATAGTCTGTACACACGCCGGATTTGACATGCGAACGACGGAACGTTCAAACGACGTGTTGTTCGCAAAAATCCGATGTGTGTATGGGCCTTTAGTCGTGGAGAGGGCTGTTATCTGACTTTTATTATCTCAACTGTAAGTGAACTGTTTACTTTTTCTCTGCTAGATGAGAGGTCATTACTTCACAGACTGCTCTGAAAGACTCATTTTGAATGCTGAGTGTTGTGTAATCTGCACATAATATAGAATGATGCAATGTTAGAAAAAACACTATATACCTGAAAATAAAAGTATGAGAATATTTTCTTTGCTGCTAATCTTCTAGTAATTATTCATAGTACACAACCAATTCACTATATCATATTTTTTTTTTTGCTTCAGTGTCTCTTTAAAGGTGACAATACATTACTCTATGTTCCTGCTCAATGGACCACTCAATTTGATCATTTTATCTGATCGGCAGAGAACGGATTATATTCCATTCTGCTCAATCAATGGAAATTGGCCGATATCTCCCCAAATCTACTTGTTCAAGCAGGATGGAAAATATTGGTCATGCGTAAAAGGAATTCGCTAATGTTCACATGATTTCACTTGACACGGAATCAAATTTTAGTTTCAGGAGCAGCATACACGCAAAATGCGCCGGGGCAATATGGGAGCAGGATGAAGCCAATTAACGGCTCACCCTGCTCCTGCAAAAGGCCCGGCGGCTTTAATTACTTTTCCCCCTCCAGGCCACCATGGACACCGGGGAAAGACGGAATGTGGCTGCCAGCAGTCGGCCAAATTACGCTGTTTTTAATGTAAATTATGGCTTTTGACAGTGCCCAAATTACTGTCTGAGTGAAGCTACAGGCATAACTCACATTACAGCCTATGGCTGTGCATGGTGTGCCCAGGTTCCCCAGCGCCATTTTGTTTTATTCAGAGCATGGAGGCACAACATTATTCAGTGAAGGAGAATCCCCCAGATCTCGCTTGCAGTGTGTGGGCCACTAGTCCAGTGATGGCTAACCTTGGCACTCCAGCTATGACAAAACGACAAATCCCATCATGTCTCTGCCTCCCCGAGTTATGCTTAGAGCTGTCAGAGTATTGCAATGCCTCATGGGACTTGTAGTTCCACCACAGCTGGAGTGCCAAGGTTAGCCATCACTGCCCTAGTCGATTCACTCTCAATATATCACACTGTTGTTGATCACCCAATAAAGTAGATCGTTTAATCTCTCAGTGGAAAATCGAAAAATGTATGGACACCTTAGGAGACCGATTTACTGCAACGGTAAACGGATATTCACTTCTGCACAAAATCTACCAATCAAGCCAGCAGATGGACCTAAAAACAGTCGAACATTTATTTTATTTTAAGTGCTAAATTTAGAAAAAACAAAAGCAGACTTTATGCTGTTCTGGGATATCAATATACAGTATGTCACTTTATTATATAATCCAAGTTGGTTAAAACATATCTAATTCATTATCCTACATCTATAGGTAATACCATAACAATCATTATCCAATGCAGTATGCTCAGCAATATGGTTATAATATTACCATGTAGTATTCTGTGAAAACAAAAACAAAGTACAATAGTCCATATACAATTCATAATAAAAATATGCAATAAATTCATATACTGTACCCATAAATAAATAGTGCAAAGTTCCAAGTGTGCAAACAATGGAGTACTGTGGCTCAGTGAGGTGTATAATCAGGGGAAAGGGTAAGAGCCACTGCAGGGGATAGTAAGTGATATCCTGAGTGATGAGAGGGAGGAGCCATCCCCAAGATGGGCTCCACCAGTATCACAGAGCTTCCTTCTTCTGAAGAAGCAGCAGTGTGCTGTGATACTGGTGGAGTCTATCATCATCAAGAGCAACTGCAGGGGATAATCCATAATATCCTGGGTGATGAGAAGGAGGAGACATCCCCAAGATGGGCTTCACCAGTATCGCTGCACACTGCTGCTTCTTCAGGAGAGGAAAGCTCTCTCTCCATCTTGAGGACTGGAGGGCTTCTCAATCACTTTATCAACCAATCCCCATTTGATCAGTCATCCTGGGGGGAGTGTTTGATACATTTTTAAACATTCAGATATGCAAATTTGCACTTTGTGAAGTTCCCCATCTGGTTACTACAATACAACTTCTGATTGGTTGAAAGACGTAGAGGGGTTGGTCTGAGATGGTTTAACTAGAACATTGACACACTTTGTTATCATATAGTGCGGTTGGAAGCTTGAAGTAGAACTCAGACACAGTATATGATGTTTTTATCTTTGCAGATGCCTTATTATTGACATTTTAAGAAGATTTGAACAAAGTTTCCCACCTTCGGGATGGACCTACCATGAAGCTACCTGAATCACATGATTTTAGGCAGCAAAATCTAGGGGGCGATGTTTGGATCTAATTTTGGGCCACCTGGTGCGTGCCTCCACTCCGCTCTCCCGCCCACCTTCCTGGCACACACACTACCCTCCTCATCCATGCATCCCCGTCCTCATTCAATCGGTGGAACCTGCCGCCCTTCCCTATGACATAAGCAGCTTGAGGTGTCGATATATGCTTGGTATTGAGGTCTGATAGGTAACTGCTATTGACTGAGTGCAGCGATTGGCCAAATCACTGTCATAGTCCCGCCTGCGAGACAGTCGGCACCAGATAGCAAAGTGGGTAGCGGTCGGCTGTGATTGGCTTGACTGGTGCCAGCAAACCGGCCTGATAAAAAGCTTCCCCTTTGACTGGCCATAGTGATCTCTCGCCGGTGATTGGGTTTCCTCCAAAGTTTGCTTCTGGCAGCAGAAAGTCTAGAACCATCCCTGGTTCCCTGAGGGACAATATACCCCTGTTGATCCAGAGACAGATCCAACAAGTCGGACTGCCCATTGGTGCTAGCCAGATGGAACTTCAATTAAATATAATCTACCACAATGTTCTCATTTTCCAGACTGAGCTTACCTGCTAAGTGATGCTACTCCCAGGTAATGGGTCTCCTCCTTCTTTATGTTCTCCCATCCTCCATCAGCTTCTACACTCCGTATCACCTCATCATTGCCTCCCCGTGCCAACAAGAACTTCAGAGCATCAACTGCACAGCTGTCAGAAGAGAACATCGGCACGCAAGAGAATGTGCGTTGTTGACATTTTTATTAGGATTCATTGTTTTATGGAATCTGACATATTTTCATTAGATTTAATGTTATTATTGAATTAACAGATAATATATTGAAGAGGAACTATAGTAAAAAGAACAATGAATACATTTTTTTTTTTTACAATATTAATTTATAAACTACTTAGTTTTTGCTGGTTGTAAAATCTTTCCTCACCCCGATTTACATTTGGAAATTTATGACAGGTGGCGACATCTATAGCCGTGTCAGGTGCAGCTCTGTGGAAGGTTTGGTTACTGAGAGTTCCGAAGCCAGTACAAAATATATCTGGTCTCCCAGAATGCTCTGGGGTGGAGAATTCCATGTAGCCAATCAGCCTTGGCTAAACATCAAGCTACATAAACATAAACGGGGCTACATACCAATATACAGATATAAGAATTCTTTCTCATGCTGAAACCAGGAAACATTACAGTAAAAGTGGGTATCCTGAATAATTTACTGCATTCTACTACAGTAAAAACTCATTATAGTAAACTATGATATAGTAAACTTCTGGATATAGTAAACTCAGTCCTCAGGTCCCAGCAAATACACCAATGTATGACCAATTCTGATATAGTAAACTTCTGATATAGCAAACTGCTTTTCTTGGTCCCTTGGAGTTTACTATAGAGAGATTCTACTGTATATGTTACAGTGCATCTTTAAATCAAGCAGTATATGGTTAACTTTACTATAAATGGTAGACATGACAGCATCTTAAAACAGAGATAAACATCAGTACTGATTAAGGCACTAGTGAATGGAGCTACATTTTAAAGGACAACTGAAGTGAGAGGGATATGGAGGCTGCCATATTTATTTTCATTCTAATCAATATCAGTTGCTTAGCTGTCCCGCTGATAGACCCTGAACAAGCATGCAGCAGATCAGGTGTTTCTAACATTATTGTCAGATCTGACAAGATTAGCTGCATGCTCATTTCTGGAGTGATTCAGACACTACTGCAGCCAAATAGATCAGCAGGACTGCCAGGCAACTGGTATGGTTTAAAAGGAAATAAATATGGCAGCCTCCATATCCTTATTGCTTCAATTGTCCTTTAAAAACCTTAAAGCATGAAGTACTATAACTTTAATTACGTTAATTTAGTTACGTAATTGTCACCCAAAACAATACACAAAAATTGGAGGCCTGTTTGTTGTAGTTTTGACATCTGGCAGACTGGACACCACGTGTGCAGATGTGAAAGAGGAAAGATCACATCATCAACAAAAAGGCCTGTCAGCACGAGAAGACCCAGGACCCGGGGGAGGGAGCTGGGCTGGAATCTCTGGACACGGTTCAATCCAAAGCAAACAATGAACTGTACTCTATGGCCCTCACAAGGAGCAATGCTGCGCACAAGCAATCTGACAGTCACTATAGATCGTATGTTAGCACGTCGCATTATGCATGTATGACTTTTCTAGGACATCCTGCACATACAGGCCTGTACTCCACTACCTAGCTAGAAATGAAAGGATATTGGAGTGGTCATTAATAATCCTTAAAGCGGAAATACACTCTTGATTAACGGAATAAAAACCAGTTTTCCTACCCATACAATTATCACACCAGTCTTTATACAAAAGTAATGTAATTTGTGTAAAAATCACAAGTCACACAGATCACAGTACAGCACTCTCAGAAGCTGCCATGGCTTGGGTAGGTTTTACAATATTAAGCTAAATGTGAATGATGCTTGCACACAGAACCTTTTTGCTGTGTATACTTTAGTGTTATCCAGGCCCGGCCCTAGACTTTTTGCCGCCTGAGGCAATTTTCAGTGAAATCGCCGCCCCCCCCCCCTCCCCCCAAGCCGTTGTTGTGGGGGGCCGCCCGAGCTGGAGGGGATAGCGGGCAGGAAGGGGGTATTGGGCCTAGCGGCGGGGAGGGGGGTCGGACCCCCACCTCCCTCGCCTGGGTCCCCCGTCCTCCGCTCCCCTCCAGCTTTAAAAAGGTCCGTGCTGTGGCTGCAGCTATTCGTAAGAGGCAACGGGCGGGGATTACTCACCTCTTCCTCGTTCCAGGCCAGCGTGCGCTCCACTGACGTCACTTCCTGCGGCGTAGCCATTAGCAATTCCTCCTTTGCCGGACACCATCTACTCCACCAGTTTGCCGGATTCTGTCCCGGCAATATGAAAGGAAGGGGAGGGGTTCCTCCAATAAATGTAAAATATTTTATATTTGTCATCATGCAGCTGAAAAAGGCTGCTATTTATTATTATTATAATTTAGAAAATAGATTTTATTTCTGAAATCTTTTATTTTTAATTTGGGTCCACTTTAAGTAAATCAGGTGGAGCACGCCCCCTTTCTGGTACCTGGAATGCATCATCCATGCTATTTACAGTTCAAGGTAGAAGGCACAGGCTGAATCCGTCTGAGAACGTTGCCGCCTATAACACAGACAACCAGTAGTGCAGGATAGGGACAGTATATGGGCTTCTCCTGACCAGTTATTTTACTAATGATCTGACATTAGATAATCAAGGAAATTATAGAGACAAAAAACTCTGGAACGGAGATTGAGGGAGCAGGGAAACTGTTGTGCCTGGAGTGGAACTGCCACAGTGAGCCTGATGTGAGGTGACAATGTACCTGCAGGGGTCCACGTTCCTGGACGGAGAAGAAGAGCCAAGGCCAGAGCTTTTCCTCTCTTTGGTTGTTCCAAGGTTCTTAGGCGGCTGGACTCCCACCATGGAACTGACTCGCAGGAGGAGGGCGACAAACAGCTGTTGGTAGAGCTCCTGGGCGGCGGGGGCGGACTCTGGCTGTGACAGCACTTCTCGGAGTGCACAGGTGGCCTGAAAAGAAAAAAGTAGGAGACACAGGGGGGCCACAATAAGCACATTGTAAAGCAACAACCAACACAAGTTCAGCTTATTGCTATGCATTTATCTGTACCAGTGTTCCCCAACCCAACTTTACAGAACACATGGATCAGTGCCTATGGAAGAAGAGGAGATTGCTGCCAGGGATTGTGGAGAATAAAGGTCCGTACACACGCCGGACTGGAGGCAACGACGGGTCCGTCGTCACCTCCCGCTGGGTGGGCGTTCCAACGACAGTCCGGCGTGTGTACGCACTGTCGGCGGACTGATACGGCTGTTTCTGAGCGATCCGCCCGGCGGATCGCTCAGAAACAGCCGTATCAGTCCGCCGACAGTGCGTACATACGCCGGACTGTCGTTGGAATGCCCACCTAGCGGGAGGTGACTACGGACCCGTCGTTGCCTCTAGTCCGGCGTGTGTACGGACCTTAAGGCAGGGAAGCCGCGAGGTGTTGGTGAAGGATCCCACATGCCAGTGACGCCGCAGGGGAGTAATTGCAATAACTGGACAAGCCTGACTTGTCCGATACTAACTATTTTTTTTAGGACGAGTTAGGCTCGTCCATAACGCTGGGGAGGTTAATAAAGCAATTTTTTTGCTTTCCTGGAGGCTATTCTAATAAAAAAAACAGCAACCTACATACGGTATATCATAAGTGTAAACTATACTTTGTTATGAGAGTGTAAGCAATTTTTACGATTTATAAGATCCCACATATTTTCTTCTCAAGTTATGTTTGAAACCATGCACGTTCCAGTCCTTCATTGTGTCAAGAGATGGAATACGACAAAGATGACAGACAAGGACCCAGAGCTGTTTCTACCAGACTCTTTAGTCCTCATCCTAATGGGAGGAGCTGACATAAGAGCTGATGCCTTCCTTGCCAGAGAGCAAACTCCAGCCCCCATTCAGAAAGGATGAAATCTGGCATAAAAACAAGTCCCATCAATAAACGGACCGCATACCGACAATTAGTAAGGCGCTACAAAAAGTGTGTGTGTGTGTGTGTGTGTGTGTGTGTGTGTGTGTGTGTGTGTGTGTGTGTGTGTGTGTGTGTGTGTGTGTGTGTGTGTGTGTGTGTGTGTCTGATAATAACTTCTGTAAAAAATCGTTCTGTTTTCATATCAGCAGCTAGAAACACATGACCTATGAAGACGTGAATTTTAGGATTACTGTAGCAGTTGGGTGGAGAGGAAGCCCAGACAGCATTAGCGCATCTCCTTTGAACTGGAAGAGGTTTTAGGTTTGGAGACTGTCAGGCTGGTAAGAGTGTAATTAAAGAGTTTTGTTAAAGTTGACTGATGCTTTTGTCAGCAGGGTGATAAGCTCAGGAAGACCTGATGGTAAAGAGCTGAGAGCTAAAAAGCTAATTACTCTGCCCGGATTTTGTAATCTTGTAACTGTAATATGATGCATTTGATACCAAAAAAAAAAAAAAACAATCACCAAGGCGTCACAGGGAGAAGCCCCTGCAATTTCCGATGGGCTCAAAGCAGAATGTGCCGCAAGCCTGGCGATCCCTTGGTATTTAATGTCCCCTATGCAGGGTAGTGTAACAGTGGCACTGGAGAAGTATCTGGTTTGTCGTCTTCAGGGCAGGTGCCCGTGGTCACTCCCCTCTGCCCTGGTTTTCTCGCATGTTGTGTGATGTCATCAAAACGCGGGTAGACACAGAAGCAGAATGGAGGGAGCGTGACAGACAGCTGCATTGAAGAGGAAAACAGATCAGATATTGAAGTATTGAAGTAGGCATACTTACTCCTCTGGCACCAGAGGTGAGGTATGGTGGCTGATTGTTAAACTGCCAATTATGGATGGGCACCCTGGCAGTATGGACCATAGTCTATGGGGAATGTGTGGGGGAGCCCATTAAAGTGTGGCTGTAGTTTTTTCAGTGCTTTCAAACACCCAATCAGGGACACAAGCAATCTTTAGTAAGGTGGCCACACACAGTCCACACTGACCAGAACACTCAGGACAGAGTTGTGCTCCACCCACAATTGTGAGGGGAATGACTGACCAGACTCTGCTCCACCCCAGGCAGAGACAATAACAGAGTGGATGGGTCTGGTTTATGTATCGGGAGATGAAGAACAGAGGAAGCAGCACAGAAGGATTTTGGGTGACGGGATGTCGGGATAAAACAGACCAGTGGAAGAACAAGTCTCACATTTCACAACTGAGATCTCCTGTCAATGCAGACTCCCACTCACAGCTGTGCGGAGACCCTCTACCCGACATTAACCCCTCACACACCTACCTGACTGCACTATCCGGTCACTAATCCTCATCAGCCTCTGTGCTGCATTAACCCTTTACAGACCTGACTGGCATCCTGTGCTGCATTAACTCTTCACACACCTGACATTCTGTGATGCATTAACCCTTCCAACCCTTGACTGGCATTCTATTCTGCATTAACCTTTCACACACCTGATATACTGTGCTGCATTAACCCTTCACGCCCCTGACTGGCATTCTGTGCTGCATGAGCCCTTCATGAATCATCAGCCTCTGTGCTGCATTAATAATTCACCAAACAGCACTGCCTCCTATAGTGCATTAACCCTTCTCCAACCCATACCATCTCCTCCTGTTGTATTAACTATCCACATTTCCCTCTAGGCATTGCATGGTGGTTTAGGGGCCCCCGGCCAGTGAGAGAGACCTGGGGCCCCTAGCTGTCGTGCGATCCAGTGTTTGTGATTTTACATTTCTTTTTTTGCAGCTTCCAGGATGCGGTTGACAGGTGAGTGGTTAGGGAGGGGACTGTGTGGGAGATGCCTACACGCGGCGGTCCCTGTAAAAGATGTAATCAACGATTACGTCCAACCGAAGCCTCCCACCTGAATGCTAATTAATGCAATTCCTGCTAGATTTAGTACAGCAGGCAAAGGGTGTATGACCGTACAAGTGATTGGCTGACTGGCGCCTGCTGACCAGATAAAGGTAGGAAATTGCTTGAACTGGTAGTGAGCAATTGTGTGTGTTGCAGTTAGCATTCAGTTTAGAGGCAGTGGGGGTGAAGTCCCTGGTAGTGAGAGTTCCAGGGCTCGCCCACATTTCCCTCTAGGTATCGCATGGTGGTTTAGGGGCCCCCGGCCAGTGAGAAAGACTGGGGCCCCTAGCTGTCGTGCGAACCAGTGTTTGTGATTTTGTATTAACTATCCACAGATAGGATTTGCCCAGTGAGGTTTTTAGCATTAACACATATCTGATGTAATTAATACATTGTAAAGATACTTGTTTAAATTTGTTTAAAAAAAAAAAAATAAAAAAAAAATTGTCAGCCTACAGGAATAGAGTCTGAAGAAGATTTACTAGCTGAAAGTAAACCCCACACACCTATAAAGCTTTTAGCCAGTAACAATAGAAGACTTTTCAGAATTCTCTTATCACAGCCTGTGTGAAGGAAATACAGAAGGAAGAGACTCTCCTGCGCTACCCTCTTACTCAGTATGGGCTATGATGGCGTAAAGGTGCTGCTCCTGGTTGCTGGGTGGTGCCAGTGACCTGAGTGAAACAGTAGAAGAGACAAGAGCGCTCCTTTGGTGCAATACTTTTCTTTACTTAAAATTCCACGCATACAAATTACACTTACAGTGTGTTAAAAACAGAAGCGCATCTCAGGCCTGCCAGCCGTCCTCTCCTACCCTGTGTTTGGCCAAAACAACAGGTGCGGTGTGTCCCGACGCGGAGCTGGATTCGGTGGGCGGGGCTTGGTCACGCTGGAGCCGTCTGACGTCACGACGCGTTTCGGCGCTAACCACGCCTTCGTCAGGTGACGTGACGGCGTGTACGGCTCTATTTTATACTAGGGCAAATTTCCCCGTTCACTTAGAGTGACATAAGCAGTCACTCCCCTTGTTCCTCCCATATCGGGTAGTATAAAATAGAGCCGTACACGCCGTCACGTCACCTGACGAAGGCGTGGTTAGCGCCGAAACGCGTCGTGACGTCAGACGGCTCCAGCGTGACCAAGCCCCGCCCACCGAATCCAGCTCCGCGTCGGGACACACCGCACCTGTTGTTTTGGCCAAACACAGGGTAGGAGAGGACGGCTGGCAGGCCTGAGATGCGCTTCTGTTTTTAACACACTGTTAGGGCCTGTACACACTGAAAAACGCAGGCAAAAACGCAAGCGCATGCGTTTTTAAAGTGCCTGTAGTTTTAAAAACGCATGCGCTTTTGCCTGCGTTTTTTGTGCGTTTGCGTTTTTCTTGTAATTGCTGATTGGCTAAAGAATCCTTTGTTTTTTTTTTTAGTTTACATTTCAACAGGAATCAGGAGATTGCAGAGTCTTCTGGGATACTGACTTCTGAAAAACGCAGGCAAAAACGCAAGCGCATGCGTTTTTAATGCGTTTTTCATGCGCTGCGCTTAAAAAAGCGCAGCAGGCACTGCGTTTGCGTTTTTTAAAAAACGCATCGCACCAGTGTGTACAAGTCATCACGATTTTCATTCTTTTTCAAAAGACCTTGCGTTTTTAAAAACGCATGCGTTTTTAAAAACGCAACGCAAGCGCAGCAGTGTGTACAGGCCCTAAGTGTAATTTGTATGCGTGGAATTTTAAGTAAAGAAAAGTATTGCACCAAAGGAGCGCTCTTGTCTCTTCTACTGTGTGAAGGAAATGCCTTGTGTATCAGAGCCCTGCTTCATGAGTCAACAATACCAGGACTGCACTATGTAGATAGGTGCCACTTCCCAGTCACAGAGGAAGGATTTACTGTTTCTTTCTGCCCTGTCTACCCACCAGTGACGCAGCTAGATATAATGGGGCCCCATAGCAAAACGTTCATGAGGCCCTCAGATGTAGGCACTCTTGAGTAATGCCACAGGCCCCTACTTTATGGATAAAAGTTATTTGGCAATTGACATTCTTATGCAATCTACATTGCTTATAGTCCATGGTTTGAGGCAAAGTCAGAGGGTGGATAAACAGAAGATAGTTAATAATGCATACATGAAGTACCATCTGGGCCCCCTCTGCTCCAGGGCCCCATAGCATCTGCTATGGCTATTACTACGCCACTGCCACACACACACTCTGCTTTCTCACAGATCACATGAGAACAGCTGAGAGATTTTTCAACTACAGAAAAAGGATCTGAAGAGAAGGACTTTATTCCGTTCTTTGATGCTTACTGCCCACCATTCAGAATGAGCTCTTCCTGGCTGTAATCTTCTGACTGTTTACTTTAGAAGTGGTGAAGCAGAGATACAGAAACAAGGCACACAGAGCTGCAGCTGATGAGTTATTTACGCACTCTCTTGATGCTACATCTCTGCTTTCTGTCATTCTGAAGACATTTCGGTCACATGATTACAGCCTGTAAGGACTGTTTCTGTATGCTGGATGTGCTGGATACAGTCCTCCATAGTAATGCCCACTGTGAAATCTGTTCCCTGTAAATGTCATATTTTCTTCACATCAGAAATAAAAAGATGAAAAGCCTTTGTATTGCCAATTGCCAGTGATTCCTAGAAATATATGTAGCATTTAGAATTTTAGTTAACTTTGATAGTTATCCTTTAAGCCCTGTACACACGTATGAGGAATGCATCTTTGTATAGATCCTTTCCAGGTAGTGCTTTTGTAAAAAAAAAAAAATGAAATGCTGAGAATCCCCTGTGATGAAATGGGCTAGTCAAAATTCTGTTGGTTCTACCAGATTTCCACTAACTACTGTAAGTGACTGCAAAATGGGAGAAAAGTAATTTTACTCTGCAACATTTGTATATGTTAAAATGTATTTTAAATGTTACAATTTTTCACGATAGTGGTCCTTTAATGCAACTCCAACCACTTGGACAGCATGCATGGGGAATGCCATCCAAAGGGACTCTAACAGCCATCAAAACTTGTTCTAAAAACTTGCCCCACTTAAAGTGTACCAAAACTGTGGAAAAAAAGAAGAACGGATACTCGCCTGGGGCTTCATCCAGTAGCATAAACCCATCCTCCCACAGTTTGCCGTTCAGCCGCGATCAGCCCTGGTAACTGGCTCAGTCGGGTTCAGTCCGGGTCTTCTGCGCATACGCAGACCTCCCGCGCATGCGCAATAGACCCAGATTGGGCCCAACTGAACCAATTACCGGGGCTGATCACAGCAGAACGGCAGACCGCGGGAGGATGGCGTGGAACACAAATGGGTTTATGCTACTGGAGAAAGCCGAGAGTGAGTATCAATTCTTTTTTCCACAGCTCTGGTTTACTTTAAGTAAAAAATAAATAAATAAATAATGCAGTTACTCTATGCTGTACATGATCGTCAGCAATTCCTCCCCTTTACAAAAAGTGCAATAATTGCAGTCTCTGTACCTGCTACAATGCTCTCCCCGCATATTCTACAGTAGTGAACCTAATAACCTAGACAGGAAGTGAGAGGAAAGGAGCCTCATCAGGGTCAGAGACAGACAGACGTAAAAAGATCACCGAGGGCTGAAAGCTGAACCTTCCAGGTTGTTTTTGTTTCTGGCAATGGTCTCAAAGAGTAACATCTGAATGGGTCAACCTGGCGGCTGTCCCTCATCTAAGATTATTGGACAGCTTCAGGCTGGAAACCTGCCACGTTTTAGCAAGATGTTCCTCCAGGTATCCCAGACAACGGCCTAAGAAGAAGTGACATCAGTACCGACCCAGCCACAGCTTTAGGGATTGTCACCCGAAGCCTTATTTTATCTCTCCTGAACGTAACACCTAGCAGGCAATGGTAACGGCAGACAGTCTGTAATATGAATGCCTCGTCTGCAGGGAGTTGGCTTTTCTGAAAATACTGGCGGCCGAACCTTCGTCCCTTTTGTTTCATCTCTATAGTTACCTTTGCAGTCACTTGAGTTGACATCTGCTTCAGTGTAAAGGTGGCCACACACCATACAATTTTTTAAATATCTGTTCAATTTAAGAATTGCAATAAATTTTTACCACACACCTATGTTCAATTTTTCCCCAATTATGATAAAAAATGATTGGAAACTGACAAAATTGCAAGGGTGTGTATATTAATAAATTGACAATCGAACACACACCGTACGATCTTTAGAAAGATTGAAGAAAAATATCTGGCATTCCGGATCGATAAAAATCGAAGAAAACGGGAAATCTGATCGGATTTTTCAGTCGAATGAAAAAATAAAAAGCTATCAATATTTTCGGGAGTTACGATCGTTTTTATCGAATTGCCGTAAAATCGGATCATTTTATTGTATCGTGTGTGGCCACCTTTACACAGATGGACGGGATGAATCCTGGAGTATGAAATCAGACTGGCAGATCTTTGTACAGCTCATGTTACCTGTTATTTCAGGATATAATTATTACCTAAAGGACAACTGACCTGAGAGTTACGGAGGCTGCCATATTTATTTCCTTTTAAACAATGCATATTGCCTGGCTGTCCTGCTGATCCTCTGCCTCTAATACTTTTAGTCATTCCTTTGACTGCATTTGTTGCTTGTTTGTCTTAGGTACAGGGTTCAAAATTTGCTACAATTTACCTTCAAGTGAGCAAGAAAAATTTTGCAAGTCTGAATGGGCCCCAAGCTACTTCATTTTTCTCTTTTTATTTTCTTTAACAGTTTTATCAAACCTCTTTCCCCGCTCCTTTGGAGGGGTGTACCCAGGCCTTCTGGGGCCATGCCACCATTAGGACCAATGGCCCTTTCACACTAAGGCCCATATGCAATTTTCTGAGTTTTCTCCTAGGAGATAATTTTTCATCTTCTCTTTAAAGTAACTTTAAAGCATTTACAAATTTAAAAAAGTACCAAAAAAGTAAGTGACAAGTTAACAAAATTATTTTGAGTATTTTCTTGCTTGCTCATCGTTTAAAATGAATTTTATGACAAAGTTTGAAAAAAATCACCTAGGAGAAAACTCAGGAGAAAAGGTAAATTGCATATGGGCCTAAGTGTGCTACCGCATCCAGCACTTCCCGGGCACCCGAGTGGAGTCGGGTTTATACATCTCCACCTGCTTCTAGTGGTTGGTTGCCCTGCTTGCAACCTCCCGTTGTGAGCACTAACCTCTTTTGAATGATATCCATCTCCTGTATGTGACATTGCACTATTGACAAGACACAGAACATTTATATTGCGCTTTTTCTCCTGGTGGACTCAAAGTTCCAGAGCTGCAGGCACTAGGCTGTGCTCAATAGGCAGTAGCAGTGTTCGGAAGTCTTGCCCAAGGTCTCCTTACTGAACAGGAAGATTTGTCAGAGCCCTTAGGTTGCTGCATCTCATTATAGTAAACTCCGTCCCCAGGGCCCGACCATACGCCTGAATACATATACAATGTATGACCAATCCTGAAAAGTAAACTACTTGGCCAGGTCCCTTGGAGTTTACTATATAGGGATTCTACTGTATTAACAGGCCAGATATACCCACCGGCTCAAACTCAATTAACCCTTATCTGTGCTTTTTCTTTTAGGTCTTTTTCACATTGCGTTCCAATCGTGCTAGCGTTCTGAGTTTTTTTACTTTTTTTTTGTTTGTGATTCCCAGCGATTTCTGTGCATTGGGCATTTTTGGTAAGAGTTTTTGCAAGCACTTTTTTGGGCGTTTTGCGATTTTTAAGTGTCCTAGGCCTTATTGTTAAAGGGAAAAGGACCTAAAAATCCCGGAAACACTTCACATTTAAATTGACAAGGAAAAACCGCCCACGAAATCGCTGGCAAAAGCGCTTTTCCTATACCTCCCATTATCACAAAATCGGCCCGAAAATAGTCAATGCAGCGCTTTGCAGATCGGAAAGCGAACGGAACGCCCCAATCTGAATTAGCGCATAGTAGGAAAGCATGGTGTAAGTGCTTTCAGGGTGATTTTAAAAAAATCGCCAGCGCTTAAAAATATGAAAAAGCGCATCTAGTGTGAATGAGCCCTTAGGGTGTCCTTTCACCCGCCACACCTACATAACCTGGTGTACTTTAGGAAACCTCAGCCAAGGAGACAACACAGCACCCATTCTCCGAACAGAGGAAGAGATTCAAAAACACATCTACCAAAGACAGAGGTCTAGGAAAATTCGACCCCTGTAGACAGTGGTGTAGCTATAATTCATTGGAACCCCCATCCAAACTTTGATGTAGTCATAAGACAAGTGTGGCCATCATGATCTTCCCACCCATAACAAGTGTAGCCACAAAAACACCTGATCTGCAGTATAGCCCCCCGTATTGGAGGAAGGGAAGGCCCCCCCACAGCTTCGTCCCCCCTGTGATCGCCGGGGCTGCTCACCTCTATTTATGCCCTTGACTGCAGGGTACCTGAATATGGAGGAATGTGGGTTTTTGTATACTTTTTTTTTCTTTTAAAACAGAAAACTGCAACACCAATTAAATTCCCCCAAAAATAAAACCTATAGTGTAACTGAGAAAAGGTTACCATACTTGGCCTTGGACATGCAGCTACTCTCCCTTTGGACAGGCCGTGCTGCGGAGGAAGCATGTTGGGACCGGCACCGCGGCTCTTAAACCGCGTACAATAATTCATGTACAAAAGAAGCGCCAGCCTGTCTCACACCGCACAGCCTGATGAGCAGGGGAGGAACAAGTGCCAACTGTTTTTGCAAAGGATGGAAAAATAGATAAAACCTCCCAGAATAATTTTTGCAGGACTTGGGTGGCACCACAGAGATCTTCTAATAAGCCCTCATTCTGCTCCTCTCACAGAAAGCCTTCAGGACGATGACACAGATATCCCCTCACTGGGATCTGAGCTCGGAAGCCGCTGCCACTCGGCTATGAGAAGAAAAGGGGAGCCGGCAGAGGGGGGGTGAACACCTGGAGGGGAGGGGAGGAAATCCAGCCAGGGATTAACTGGAAGAGGGGAAAAAAGCCTCCAGACCTCACTCCAGACTTGCCTCTGGTCCAGCGTGGAGGAAATGAAGATGTGTTACAGCTGCTCCGTCTGGAATGAGGCTCCCGTTCAGAATTGACGGCCAGCTCTCCCGGAAAATGGGGGACGGAGGGGAGAGGGCCAGCAGGGACTGGGGAGGGAGGCGGGAGAGCCCAGATCAGAATACAGCGGTGGAAATATTGATCGGGGGAAGTGAGGGAACAACAGGGAAGTGTAACAGCTACCCATAGACCTAGATTATGTTCAGATTCAGCAGAAGGAATGGTCAGATAGGGAAAGGATTATATGTTTATGGGGGCGCCTGGGGTCACTGCAGAAAATTGCAGGGCTTCAACGAAATAGTCTACATCATTGAATTAACCTACATTCCCCTGATTTTTCTGTCCAACGAATTATCCATCATCGAGCCAACATACGTTACACTTACTTGCCAGTTTCCTACTCTCACGCTTTTCTTGTCTTTTGCCTAACACTAACCTCCCCTCTCTTGTGCCCAACACTAACTTTCCCCTCCTAGTGCCTAACACTAACCTTCCCTCTCTTGTGCCCAACACTAACCTTTTTTTTTTTGCCTATGTAGGCTGGTTCGACGATGCGTAGGCTGAAATGCTGGCGCACCAAACATTAACCTATCCCTCCTAGTGCCTAACCACCTCCTAAGGCAAAAACATGAACCTTCCCTCTCCTATGCCTAACACTATCCTCTTTATGCATGTTGGCTGATTCAACGCATAGCCATTCACCAGAACAATCACATGCCGTCAGATCTGCTAATATTCAAAGCAGAAATCCTGCAAACGACATATGATGACTTCAGACAATACAGATGTGTGGCTGCGCAAGGCCACTTATACAATACAAGTGGAGATTCTGTCCTCCGATGATCACCAAGGGCCCTTTTCCACAACGATGCAATCAAGTTTTAAACTACCATGATTGAGCCACAATCCATCCGGGATACGCTACGATTGTCGTGCGGTTGAATGACTGCTTCACAGGGAAAATTCCATAGCAGCGCGATTGCTATGTGATTTCTACGCTCTTATACTTTGTACAGGAGTGCAAATGATGCAATAGGCTGGCGATTGCGATTCAGGGGGGGAAAAAAAAAAAAAAAAAAAAAACGCACTTGTGGAACTGCAAGACCTCGATTTGCCTATTAATCATGGTGTTGTTGGGATCCTCAAAATGCTAGCAATCTGATTTTTTGATTGGATTGCATTAAGGGCTGTTTTCTACAACTGTAATAGCATTTTGTGATCCGTTTCAGATAGCTTGTGGATTGCAAAGTGCTAGGTGCTGCCATGAAAATTAAGCAGAAACGCTTTCATTAGTGACCAGTATAGAACAGAGGTGCCAAAAAGTATAAAAACAGTAATTAAAAATGCTTAGGAGGCAGTGGTGGACTTACCTCCTGCAAGCAGATCCAAGAGACTGTATTATTCACTAACAAAGTATTTATTTGGTATACTCCAGGGAGTTCGCAACACATTTCACAGGCTTTGTACCCACTTCTTCAGGCAATAAACAATAGGAGCATACAACAGCAATTGGTCAGGGAAACACCTGGTGGAGGGGGATACCCCTTTCTATTTCTACTATCCACAGAGAGCTACTTCTTAATCCTGAGTGAGGACAGGACAATCTCCTCACCTGCCTATACAGTGGTTGCTTGGAGGTAACCCTGGTTTGTGAGTATAAAATTGTAGTCTGTCATTGCTTCACCTGTTCAATAACCTACTACTCTATTTTGGGCTCTCGGTTTCTCTTTTGCATATACCTGTACGAGCTTTCATTAGTGCAATGTGACTGCAGACAGATTTTACCTAATCGCATACATTTTGCATACATTTGCGCTTGTGTATAAAAGCAATCACGGTTTGACACTTGTCTGCCAAAGGCCCCCCCTGCACACTGCAAATCGGATTTGCAATACAGATTTTCCCTGGATGCCATCAAAAGAAAAACGCAGCAAAAAACACAGCATGGAGTAACGATTGAAAATCGCAAATTGGACTCGCATGTAAAATAACGTCAAAATCACAAATCAGAATCGAAATCGCATGTAGTGTGCAAGAGGCCTAACAGTGTGCGCTGGGGACACCGGGAGTCGCCGACTCCAACAATCTCTGCCTCTCCGAGATTAACCCTTGGTGGTCAGCACTACAGTTCTGCAGAATCTCATCCACTCCTTTTCTAGATCAATGTTCTTCATGTGCAACATTTATATGCATTTACACTTCTCACTCTCTCCAATGGGTCAGTACAAAAAAAAAAAAAAAAAAAAGTTAATGGGCAGACAATGGCTAAGCAGTTAGCATTTTGTCTTTGCAGCACTGCAGTGCTGGTGAGGACATGGTCTGTGAGGAGATTTCATGTTCTCTTATCTGTAGGCATTTTTTTCCGCATGCTCTCTGGTTTCCTCTGCACGCTCCGGGCGATTCCTCCCCATCCAAAAAACATATTTGGGCTAACTTGAAAAACTGTTATCAGGGCACCTAACTCAAAAAAGCTTGAGAACCACTGGTCTAGGCCAACATGAGCTACGGTAACTCAAATTGCTGTAAAAGTTTCCAATTCTCAAGGAGACATAGGAAAAATGCCACACCAGCTCTTGCGGGGAAAAAAATCCATTATAACAGCCACCATTTGCGCCAAAGCAGGCAGATTTGGGCACACGGAAGCGCCTAAAACAGTTGCGGGCCCTGGGGCATGGCGATATGCAAATTGCAGAATTACATCTCGGGTATGGAGCCTAAATCTACTTTGCCGAAAATCGTGGCGATTCTGGGCATCCAAATTTACATTCTTTGATGCAAATCAAAGTTTTGCGGCGGGGGGAGGTAATTTAAGGTTAGGAGGGGGTTGGGGTTAGGCATTGGTAGAGGGAGGTCTTAGGGTCAGGCACTGGTAGAGGGAGGTCTTAGGGTCAGGCACTGGTAGAGGGAGGTCTTAGGGTTAGGAATCAGTAGAGATAGGTCTTAGGGTCAGGCATCGGCAGAGGGAGATCTTAGGGTCAGGCACTGGTAGAGGGAGGTCTTCGGGTCAGGCATCGGTAGAGGGAGCTCTTAGGGTCAGGCACTGGTAGAGGGAGGTCTTAGGGTTAGGAATCAGTAGAGAGAGGTCTAAGGGATAGGCATCGGTAGAGGGAGGTGTCAGGGTTAGTTATCAGTAGAGGGAGGTCTTAGGGTTAGGCATCAGTAGAGGGAGTTCTTAGGGTTAGGCATTAGTAGAGGGAGTTCTAGGGGTTGGGCATCTGTAGAGGTAGGGTTCTGAGTGAGAATAGGGTTAGGTTAAAACATAGTAAAATATTGGTAAAGATTATCAATATTCTACTATTGAAATTAAGCAGTAGAATATCAGTAATTTCACAGGTTTTCTTTTAGCGGCTTTTTTACATGTACGCCCCCTCAGGGGGCCACATCAGAACATAATGGGGTTAATTAAAAGTTAAGAAGGTAGTGCTTGTGCATCTGCTGTCTTGTATACAGCGACTGCAGTGAGAACTTATTTTGCACTAAATCTATCCTGGATAAATTGAAAAACTCAAGCATGTCACTGCAGTGACAGAAGCTCTAAATCACTAACCTCTCAGTGATCCTCACTATATGATGATTTGACTCAAGTGAGGGTTGAAAACTTTTAGCACACTTTAAAAGATAATCCGTTCCAGGTTTGCCCAATAACTCCCGTTTTCCAGTGTCATCCAACCACAGCAGTGAACTTTAATAAGAGGAATCTTTATGAGCTGCTGTCAGTACATAATGAACATGCTTGTCCTGCTGGTCCTCTGACCTTCACTCACTGTCATAGCACAGGAACATGCAGCCGATTTATACCCCTAATAGCAGACAGGGCAAGTTTGAAGTGTCTGCTCATGATACTTTGTTAAAAAGAAAAACTGGCTTAATGGTGACTTTTGCCACAAGTCGTTTGACCAGGCCATTTAGAAACAAAAAAAATGAAACTTCAATACTTCAATTTCCCACTGTACCAAGGAGAATAAGAATGTTAGCTCACAAGACGGGAAGCGACAGTTCTCCATTGCGATTGAGGGGTCTGATCAGTGAAACCCAGCAACAAATATCCTCCCCACCCATCGCCAGCCTCAACAAATCTATTGATTTTACTCCTGAGTCCCTAAGGGCCCCCAAGCCTCTGTCTCCCCTTAAAAAATTACAATTGCCGGGTCACTGGGTACCATGACATGCAGCGACTTAAAGATATACCGCAACCAAGAATTGAACTTCATCCCAATCCGTAGCAGATACCCCCTTTCCCATGAGAAATCTTTTCCTTTTCTCAAACGGATCATAAGGGGGCTCTGTATGGCTGATATTGTGGTGAAACCCCTCCCCCAGTGTGATGTCAGGACCATGATCCTGTTGCATTGTGAAAAATAACAGCGGTTTCCAACTGCCAAAAAAAAGCAAGCAGCATCTCCTTCCACTGACATCACCTGCCAGCAGTAAAAGTGTCGCCATAGGATAAATGTCAGAATGTAAATCAGGGAGAGAAAAGATTTCACAATGGACAATCACTGACTAAATCATCCAATATAATAATAGGCAAGTCACATGTCACAGGGGCGGGAGGGAGACCTAGAGCAGGTTATATAAGCCAGAGCTTAGGTCTACTAGTTTATACACAATTATTGTAAAAATTAAGCACTTTGTTTTATTACATTATTTCCACTGGAGTTCCTCTTTAAGTTGTGGTGCTGGTGAGCGGCAGGGAGGCAATACTTAACTTGATTTCATATTGGTCCGGTTGCCACGATTTCCTCCACCTCGCCTTCCTCCTGTCTTTCTGGTGGTGAGACACACGCACTGCGGACGGCCACAGCGGTGTTCTCCCTGTCGTAGCAGGCATGTGACATCACGTCAGTATGTCCATGCCTGTGAGGAGGAAAGAGGTGCTGCCTAGGTTGCCTTGTCAATGATCTTTATCTCTTTCAAAAAGAAGAGAAGACAGAGAGCCCAATATAGTGTAGTATGTATTGGAATTTGGGAAAATGGAGGTAAGTAATCAATAATACTCACAAACCAGGGTTACCCGATTAGGCAACCACTGTAAATGCAGGTGGGGAGATTAAGAGCTGTCTCCACTCAGGATTAAGACGTCGCTCTCTGTAGATTGGAAAGAAGGGGGTATATCACCCCTCCACCCGGGGTGGACACAGGTATCGCAGGAAATAAACAGAGGCGCCAACAGGATAAAATAAGCTAAAATTTCTAAAAATGCTAGGGAGGCAGTGGTGGACGTACCTCCCTGAAGCAGATAAGAAACTGTCAATTTTCAAAAGTTTAAATTTATTCAAATATTCCAGAAAACAAAGCAACACGTTTCGCAGGTATATTCCCGCTTCCTCAGGCAATAACAAGTAGGAGTATCTAACAGTGATATGTCATGACAGCGCCATGTGCCTCTGTGACAGAGGCGCTAGGCGTTGTCATGACATATCACAGTTAGATACTACTACTTGTTATTGCCTGAGGAAGCGGGAATATACCTGCAAAACGCGTTGCTTTGTTCTTGTTTTCTGGAGTACGTGAATAAATTTAAACTTTTGAAAATTGACAGTTTCACGTCTGCTTCAGGGAGGTACGTCCACCACTGCCTCCCTAGCATTTTTAGAATTTTTAGCTTATTTTATCCTGTTCGCGCCTCTGTTTATTTCCTGCTCTCTTTCAAAGAGTACTTAGCAGGAGGGAACAATCCCTGAGAACAGCTTGCATAGTAGAAAGAAATTACACTGTCAAGAGTGCGTGGCAGGAGGGAATATGTTCATCAGAGAGTGCACGTCAGGAGGAAACGGCTCTTTCAGAGAGTGCACGTCAGGAGGAAACGGCTCTTTCAGAGAGTGCACGTCAGGAGGAAACGGCTCTTTCAGAGAGTGCACGTCAGGAGGAAACGGCTCTTTCAGAGAGTGCATGGCAGGAGGAAACGGGTCCCTTGGGGAGAAGGTGGCAACAGGGAACTACTTCAAGACAGCATCTGAAACTGAGTACTCACCTGATGACCCAGGAAGATGGATTCCAGGATAGTTTCTTGACAACGAGCATTCCATGATCCATCGCCCTGCGGGCGGGTACACGTTACCCGTGAATGGGAAGTTAAGCAACCGCAGTAGTTTGTGCGGAGTCGTCGGGTATCTTAAAGATCCGGTTCACCGTGAGAGTCATTATCGCCCCATGTCGACAAATGTTCACATAGCTGCATGCATGTACCCACGTTACGAGATTGCAGAAACAATCACTCGTTGCCAGAAAAATAGTCATAAAAATGGCGTAGTGGGTATGGGCCTTAATGATTCTTTATTCTCTCGAGTGCATGGTAACAGGAGGGAATGACTTTGCAGAGCAGCATATGACAGAACAGAATGACTCCCTCTAGTGTGTGGTGGGACAAAAGTCATCTCTTGGTGAAAGTTTGGCATTAGGAGGGACGCTCACCCCTGAAGAAGTATGTTAATGATCATGAGATTTACTCACTGTGAGTGGCAGGAGGGTTGCCACGCGGTTTGACACAGAGCTCAGTATTGAGGTCTTGCTCTCTTTATACGGGACGTCACCTGTCATCTTCCCCAGCAGAATTTCCAGTACCTGAGAGGTGAGGGAAGGATCCGTGGACAGCGCCCTCCACAGGGTGCACATCTCACTGCGGGAACATGAAGAAGCATTAGAAAGAATACAAAGGAGAGTATTAAATTATATACTTCTCCACCTCTCATTGTCCTGCATCTGTGCCTATTTGCTGTCACTAATCACTGTCCAATAACCATCCCTATAGGATACCAGAGCCGAAAGCCGACACTGAAGCTGTAGTGGGTAGGAGGTAATAAATACTCACCGCACCTTCCATTCCCCTCAGTTCCCCACTGCTCTTCTCTGGCCAGTCCTGTTCACCTGGGCGACTCCAAACCCAGACATACTGGGCCGCACATGCGCAGTATGTCTGCTCCCCTGTGACCGCATAGTGATGTCACAGCGTAAGCACTGATTGGAGACATGTGGGAGCGAGCGCAGCTCCTGTCCTGTGCGGAACGGACATGTGCGGGGAGAAGAACGGACATGCGCGGCGCAGTATGTCAGGGTTTGAGTCGCCCAGGAGAATGCGACTGACCAGAGAAGAGCAGTGGGGGACGAAGGTGAACAGGAGGTGCAGCAGTATTTGATTATTGCCCCCTACAGCTTCAGTTTTTACCAGAGCCTTTCAGCTCTGCTCTCCTTTAAGCCTGGTAGACACCATGCAATTTCTCTGCAGGTAGATTGGTCGAAAGGATTATTTCCGAGAGGTCCAATTTGATTTCCGGCCGTTGTTTTGATCACTTCTAGTGATGGTCAAAGAGAGGCAATTAATTTCAAATTGATGCAGTACTATGCAAATTTTGTATGCAAATGTATGCAGTTTGAACATGAACCAATCAAATCCTGCTGAGGTTAAATTTGACTGGTCCATTTTCAAGCTGCATACATAATTTGCATAATCCTGCATCAACTCAAAATTATTTACATCTCACTGACCATCCCTGATCACTTCTATACAAACTCGATGAGAAGAACTATCGGAAATCAGATCAGACCTGTCGGAAAAAAATCGATTCAACCCGTCTAACAGGAAATTGCATGGTGTGTACCAGGGGCACTATTCTCTGATGCCTCCTAACCCTCATTGTCTAGTCATTTCCCCTGCTACAGCAATCCCTCCTTCCCCTCATCCTCGCTGCTGCCACCCTTTGCACAAGTCCTTCCTTGTTTACTAGTTATGATATTAAACAAACTTTGAGATAGAAGAAAGGAGGGGTGTGACCTGATTGAGTACAAACAAGTGTTCATTCAAAATATACAAAACTTTATTAAACATGCTCATTGTTAAAAGATCAACAATAAAATTCCACCATGGTACCCCACCACCCCTCTACAACCGGGCCCACTGTTCCCCAGAACCCAAGCCCTCCCACTCTTACACTCCTAACCACTAGTGTATCTAATGGATCATGTGCACATGATAGATTGATGTGGCTGCGCAGCCTCTGGTCAAAAACCCGTAAAAAAGGGGGGAGGGGGAGGAGGAGCAAAAAAGGGGGGGCGGAAGCAGGTAAGTCCATCCAGTGATTTAGATAATCATTAATGACAAAGTTCAACTTGAAAAAATTTAAGTGTTGCTCATAAACGTGCTCATTGATAATTACTGAATCTTTGCTCCAACCCACATAGGATTCTGCATATAGGTTCATGCACATAGGCCTTTGACATAGCAAAGCAACTCTCCCACGTCTTTACCAGCTTGAATAGCCAACTCAGTATAGCCACTTCAAGAAGCAAACCTGTTGGAGCCCACACAATGTGTGAGGATCAGTTAGTCAAGTTGCAGCAAAGCTTGAAAAGCAAAAGTTCAGCATGCGTAGGTATGGCAAAAAAGACTGGTTTATAGCAGGCAAGGCATTTGCAAAGCAGTCAGTCTGGTAAGATGGCAGCCCAGATGCATATATTCACAGCTTGTCAGCAAATGCGGTGGATGAAGTTTAGCAAAGCAGTGCCCACTGGGCTCTTACTGTATCCTCCAATGGATGCATCCGATGGCTTGTAATGTGGCTCGATCTGGGAGGGCTTCGTGGAGTGCTGCCATGCAAAAGTATGTGGTTGCGTGGAGAGGGAGACCAAAGGCCTGGGTCAAGCGGCACGGGAGAGCGGGGAAGGCACCATCATGGTGGAGGACGGCATCCTCGATCGATTTCGCCGGACTCTGCCGGCTTCTTCAGGAGGCGTGCCCAGCAATGGACGGCATCGCGGCTAAGTGCAAGCCGCCGTCCAACCAGGCCGCCGAACGTGGCATCACCCGCCCCCACCCCAGGGCCGAAAGCGAGCGGCGGGGCAGGCAGACACCATGGGCGCGCCCAATAGCGCGCCCGGAGCGTCCGCCAGGCCCTGCTCCCCCGCACGCAGGCCCCGGGGAGGGGGCGGGAGACGCCACAGCAGCCAGATCAGACAGCGGCAGCAGAAAAGCCGCGGTACGTCCAACGCTCACACATAGGTAAATGTTACACTCAGTTCCCAATCCGAGGAACCCAAAAAGCCACTGACAAGTGGGTATATTCCAAAGATAATAGTGATGATATTACCTGTCGTATGGAATGGGGCTGGCCAGCAGGCTGGAGATCACAGCGTTGACATGCTGTGTTGCCAGGATATAGACTGTCTGGATGGCGGCCTTCTTCACATGCTCCTCTGAGGACTCCTCCAGCTGCTCGTGGACCCGTTCAATGATCTCAGGAACCTGAGAGGAAATATTTCAATGACCCGTCACACTGCTGCAATGCCTCCTCTTACCTGCTTTACCTCAGCATCATACAGCTTTTACTTTCTAACAGTCATTACATTTCTTGATGCTGGGAACACCGTTCTCACCACGGCACTTTGCAACCAAAATTGAAGTATGCAGCTCCTATTTGATGCTGCTTTATGGCCACATCACAGAGGAACAGGGAGGGTAGTTTCACACACCCAAAAAAACTAACAATCAAAACCACGATCACAAATTTTTTTGGCAATTTTGCCACAATTTTTCTCGATCATTCTTAAAGTGGACCTGAAATGAGGGACTAGCAAGTCGGCTTGAAAATATCTGGAATAAGTGGCTTGATACCCCGGAAGTGGCTGATCTTGATCTAATCAGGGATAGACTCTTTGGGAGAGGAGTGGGCCTGTAATTTTTCATGGAAGTACATATTTCTCAACATTTATATTAGTATGTTGAATTTTCTTCTTTCATTACTGTTTTATACGTCTAACCACTTTGCTCCTCTGTGTCTTTTTGACTTTAGCCTGTCTGTTTCCCCTCATCTGTGACTAATCACAGTGTAATTTGATCTCTCAGCTGTGTCAGTTAGCTCCCGAGTAAAGATGTTGGCCCTGTACTACTTCCGGGTAGCTATGACCCGGAGTAGTTCAGCTGTGCTGGGCCGGCGGTGCACGTCCTTGATCGCACGCCTGTTGCCGGGCACTTTCTGCGCATGTGCGTGACGTCATGCTCATGCTCAGAGAGTGGCCGGTAACAGGCGCGCGATTAAAGACGTGCACCGCCGGCCCAGCACAGCTGAACTACTCCGGGTCATAGCGACCCGGAAGTAGCAGCGGCCCATAGGGGTTCGCTGACGAACGGTTCGCATACATCCCTACTCCTGAGCAGAGCAGCTAATTTGTAAACACAGGAGAGAAAAGGGAAACAGAGAGCCCAATATAGTGTAGTTTGTACTGTAAATTATGGAAGTATGAAAGAGTATGATGAATATACTCACAAGTCAGGGTTACCTCCAAGGTAACCACTGCGAAGGCAGGTGAGGAGATTATCCTGTCCCCACTCAGGAATAAGAAGTCGCTCTCTGTAGACAGGAGAAAGGGGTATCCTCCTCCACCAAGGGTGGATAATAAGTTTGTGAAGAGATTACAGAGGCACCCAAAAGGATAAGAACAGATGATAAAAACATTTTAAAATGCTATTGAGGCAGTGGTGGACTTACCTCATACAAGCAGACACTGAAGCTGTCTATTCAAAATAAATACAAAATTTATTTTAAATTTATTAGCATACTCCAAAAAGGTGGTTTGGAGTATGCTAATAAATTTGTATTTATTTTGAATAGACAGTTTCAGTGTCTGCTTGTATGAGGTAAGTCCACCACTGCCTCAATAGCATTTTAAAATGTTTTTATCATCTGTTCTTATCCTTTTGGCGCCTCTGTAATCTCTTCACAAAATTTGTAAACACAGGATGTTAACCCTATGGCTGCTTCCGTGAAAGCAGGAAATAACCACACTGCAGATGCATTGCAGGATTTGCATCAACTGTAACAAAGGAATGTTTTTCTTTAAAGGTTATTATGCTAAGAGGAAGTTCTTAGTTCAGGTCCGCTTTAACGTGTTGCAGTGTGGATGCTCCCATAGGGAGACACTGCACCGGCTGAATCACTGTTGAATTACCTGCGGTGTGAAACAGCCCTTAAGTCGATCTTTTTTTGCCAATGTAACCATTAGTGCAACGGCTAAGTGTGTCCTACTCCAGAGTCCTGGATTCAAAACCCACCAAGGACACAGTACAGCTGATTTACCAACACCACATGAAGACCCAATCACAACACTTGTTTCATTTAACAGATGTCACCTGATTGGCTGTCCTGGGCTACAGCTCTATGTTTTGCACCTACCTAAATGAGAAAAATCAATCCCAACCATGTGTGCATGGAGTTTGTGTGCTCTTGCATTTATATAATGCTGGGAATACACCATGAGATTTTTTGGCAGATAGATGGTTCGATGGATAATTTCCGACATGTCCGATCTGATTTTCAATCGTTTTTCTGATCAATTTCTCATAGAAGTGAATGGAAATTGATCAGAGAAACGATCGGAAAATCGATCGGACAGTAAATCTGCTGAAAAATCTCATCGCGTATTCCCAGCATTATGCTGGGCATACACGGGTCGATTTTGCCGCTCGATCGTTTCGCCTCTCGATTCTGCAGTCAATTCTCTTATCTTCCGCTCGTTTTTCGTATCTTTTTCCATTCACTGCAATCCGGAATCGAGCGGCGAAATGATCGGGTGGGAGATCGGACATGTCGGAAATTATCTATGGAGCCATCTTAATGGCTCAAAATCGAGCCGTGTATTCCTAGCATAAGATACATATATTTGTTCCAAAGTGAAGGGAATTTTTTTTTTTTTTTTAGTATGTGAAGTGAGGTCCGTTCACTACGGTCCGGTAGCTGTCACAGTAGGTAGTAAAAAATGTGTCAGTTCTAAGAGGTTTTGGACTGGTCCATTCCTTCATGGGGGATTCCCAGCATTTACCATTATTTGGATGACAGTGGCACAGTGGGTCCTTGGATGGCAGTGGTACAGCCCAACTGCCAGAATAGTGAGCACATAGGGAGACAGGCTGGCTGACACATCTGTAAAGATCCTTGCTAGGTAGTGCGTTTGTAAACAATAAAGCAATCACTGATAATCCCCAGAGGAGATGGACTAGTCCAAAACATGTAACAGCATCAGATTTTTACTACTGTACTACTACCCACTGTGACAGCGAAAAAAAAAAGTTATCTATAGTGCATCTTACTCTGGGATAAAAAGGTACATAAACATGTATACATATCCATGTATTTAACCCCCTTGGCGGTATGAAAAATACCGCCAGGGGGCAACGCAGCAGTTTAAATTTTTTTTTTTTTTTATAAAATCATGTAGCGAGCCCAGGGCTCGCTACATGATAGCCGCTGCTCAGCGGCATCCCCCCAGCCCCGCTTCGATCGCCTTCGGCGATCTCCGATCAGGAAATCCCGTTCAAAGAACGGGATTTCCTGGAGGGCTTCCCCCCAGCGACGGGGCGGGATGACGTCAGCGACGTCGGGACGTCATTGGGACTCCGGATCCAACGCTCGGCGCTGCCTGGCACTGATTGGCCAGGCAGCGCACGGGGTCTGGGGGGGGCTGCGCGCCGCACCGGATAGCGGCGTTCGAGGCGCGCGGCGGCGGTGATCTGGGTGCTGGCGCAGCTAGCAAAGTGCTAGCTGCGTCCAGCAAAAAAAAAAAATATTTAAATCGGCCCAGCAGGGCCTGAGCGGCACCCTCCGGCGGCTTACCCCGTGTCACACACGGGGTTACCGCTAAGGAGGTTAAAGGAGAACTGTAGTAAAAGGTATATGGAGGCTGCCATATTGATTTCCTTTTAAGCAATACCAGTTGCCTGGCTAACCTACAGATCCTCTACCTCCAGTACTTTTAGCCCTAGACCCTGAACATGCATGCAGCAGATCAGGTGTTTCTGGCATTATTGTCAGATCTGACAAGATTAACTGCATGCTTGCTTCTGGTGTGATTCACACTACTACAGGCAAATAGCTTAGCAGGGCTGCCAGGCAACTGGTATAGCTTAAAAGGAAATCAATATGGCAGCCTCCATATACCGCTCACTACAGTTCTCCTTTAAAATGTTACAATATTTTGCCATAGCCGTTCTTTAACGAGCACCGGACTAAGGTGACCACCGCATGATGTGTATGTGATTGGGGCTTTAGATTGTCTGCTCTGTCAGACACAGGTGTGAATGGTTCTATGGTCTCTGGAAAGATCACTGTGTACAGACACAGCAACTATTGTCTGCTCCTTCAGAGACAGGTGTGAATGGTTCTACAGTATGCTCTCTGGAAATAGTACTGTGTACAGATACAGCAACAATTGTCTGCTCCATCAGAAACCAATGTGAATGGCTGTATGTTCTTTGGAAACAGCACTGTATGACACAGTAAGGATAGTCTGCTTCTTCAGGAATAGGTATGAATGGTTCTTTGTTGTCTGGAAATAGCACTATATGAAGACACAGCTACGCACCTTCGAGAGTAAGATGCTCCCCCGGTCTTTGAGCAGAGAGTTGATCATAACTGTGGCCGCGCGGGAGCAGTTAGTGTCCGGGTCAGAGAGGCTCTCAAAGATTATAAAGAGGAGGCTTGTGAGCTGCTCTGGAGGAAGTCGCTTTCCAATGATCTGTCAGACAGGAAATAAAAATGAAACGGTGTGTAGAGATTCCTCACCAGACAACAAGTAAGAACATAAATCATGCAGCATTGGCAGAAAGTGACCTGGACAAACAAGTCACCATAGAAGTCATACTCACTGAAGCAATGTTATTGCAGGTATGAAACAGGACATTGGAGTCTGGGTTCACCAGACCTTGTCGTAGAGTCCGAAGCTTCTCCACCGATTCCTCCTTGTGATCTGGGGCGAAACCTGAGTATTGGAAATAAGCGTATGGAAGACAAAGAGAATAGAAATAGAGGCTGGTGTGTGGGGAGGACAAATTGGACTAGGCAGATAACAGAAACAAGTGACACAGGAGAAGCTTTACTGGTGGAACTCATATGGGAAGTCTCATCTGGTTCCCTGTAGGTTCACCCACCTTCATATCTTAGCTGGATGTACAAGAGGTGGTAGATACAGTCCAGGGTGCGCTGGCGGATAAGCGGCAGAGAGTCTGAGCAACGAGGAGACAGTCGTCCAATCAGAAGCCCCAGATTGGAGAACGTGACTACAGACTGGGTGCAGAAAATGGAAAATGTCAGAAGATTCAGCTGTGAAACAGTCAAATATTATTGCTGAGGATCCCTCTAGCAGTTCCCTCAGTATGCAATATTCCCTTGGCTGCACTCTCTTTCAGAACCGGTGGTGGGAGAGCATGCTGTATTTGTTAGCACCAGGTTGGTGCTTTTAGAGGGGGTCACTATTTTCTTGCAGACTTCTAGGCACTCTCTTCAAGCACTTGCCCAGGGCTGAGGCATAAGGCCTTGTATAGGTATGGTGGGGAGTGCACAAGTTTGCAGTCTCTAAACTACCATCAGGGGTATAACTACAAATCATAGTCCTCCAGCAAAACTTTGATGGTGCACCCAATGTTTACACCCTTTGACCCTCGCAACCGGGGGACCCTTCATTCAAGGTCATATAACAAGAGAAGCCATCATAGTCTTTACACCCATAACAAGTGTAGCCACACAAAAAAAACAATTTGAAGGATGGGCCCTTTATTGGAGGAAGAGAAGGTTAGTATGGGACCCCTAACAACTCTGGGCCCCCTGCAGTTGCAGGAACTGCTTCCCTGTAGTTAAGCCACTGCCTACAATCTCTAGCCTACAGTCTCCACAACATGATCAAAACTAGAGAATACATTTGAATATCAGCAAATCAAACTGCTCATAAGACATTAGGCAACCAGTGCCAATAACTAGCAAAATAATCAGGATAGCCTGGAACGTGTTTCACAGGGTTTCTGATCTTTCATTGTTCACAATCAGTAGGATTTTCCAGCATGCAGGTCCAGCATTTAGGATCAGTGAAAAAAACAAATCTGTCAATAGGATGTTTTCCTTGCTTCGAAAGACATCCATGGCTACAATTACCAGGTAATGCCCAGTGATGCTGATCCAGGGATTTTATCTGATTGCCATCTGGAGTCGGGAAGGAATTTTTTCCCTTTTGGGGCTAATTGGACCATGCCTTGTAAGGGTTTTTCACCTTCCTCTGGATCAACAGGGACATATGAGGGAGCAGGCTGGTGTTGTACTTTGTTCTCTGGTTGAACTGGATGGACGTATGTCTTTTTTCAACCCAAATAACTATGTAACCATGTCAATAACCAGAAAAGCTGAGTTTAACAATAAATTAGGGATTCTCTGCTATTTTTCACAAAATAAAGCAAACAAAAAATACGAATGCGCTAGAAACAACCATCAACACTAAGTAATATCACATTTAACAAAACAACAGTATATTGGAACTGAAGTATTACACATTTCAAGTTTTCAACTGGATTTTTAACGATGATAAAAGATTAGACATCTTTGAAATGTTATCTGTAAAGGAAAATGAAATCTGGGAATCGGAAGATCACCCAGGGAGCCTTCTGTGGGGATCAGGGAACTGTCTGCGAGGAGTGGAGAAGCACACAAGGAGCTGTCTGCAGGCATCGGAGGATCACCCAGGGACCCGTCTGTGGAGACCGGGGGAAGGCTGTGGGCATTGGAGGAGAATATATTGAGCTATCTCCTTGGATCGAAGGATCATAAAGAGCTATCTGGAGACTGGCTGCTCATACAGAGACATCTATGATCTATGGCACCAAAAGTTCTTGTGTAAAGATTACATAGAAATATCTGCAGCCATACAAGAAGACCACACTAGAATCTGTAGGCACTGGAGGTTCATACAATATCTCAGCAAGTTTCTGAAGGGTAACCTGTGGACTCATGTTATCCTTACACTGACGTTCAGCTTCTGTAGATAGAACTCTAGGATTCCAGCGCTGACATCCATTGCTCTTTCACGCTCATGCTCCTTGCTGGACTTTATCCAAGGATTCAAGATCTACAAAGAACAAAACCGAAAACAATGAAGTGCAGCTTCTGATTCATCCAAACAGATCCCAAATGTCACCATACTAACCTGAAAAATGTCTTGTAGACCCTGTGGTGTTAGATTCCAAAGGATAAGACTCCTCAGCAAGTCTGTGAGGGCATCCATTGTTTCACGATAGAGTGTCTGCAAAGAGACAGAAGACAATCTGTAACTGGCCATGAACGCAGACTACTGGACAGCTCTATGAGAAGTATACCATCTAATGCTGGGAATACACCATTAGATATTTTAGGAAATAGATGGTTCGATGGTTAATTTCCATTTTCGATAATTTTTCTGATCAATTTCTCATAGAAGTGAGTGGAAACTGATAAGAAAAGATACGAAAGTCGATCGGAAAATCGATCATACAGTAAATCGGCTGAAAAATCTCATCGTGTATTACCAGCATAAGCAAACCCCAAAGTTCTACCCATTATTGTAGATTTTAAGAGTGGAGATTTGATGCAGATGTTGCTAAACTATAACAAACTATGAGAAATGTCCATGACCTGATTATTGTTATTGAGTATAGATTACAGTTTTGAGCACCGCACTATAGGAAGGATATTAACATACTAGAACAAATACAAAGAAGAGCAACAAAATTAATCGGGGGATGAAAGGTCTCACTTACCAAGAAAGGTTGGACAAACTGGGTTTATTTCGCTTGGATAAGGGTGGCAAAGAGGTGGCGTGTAATAAATACATCAGAGGGCAATAGATAGATGAGCTTTTTGTCCCTAGACTTGTGTAAAAGACAAGAGAACAGGATCCGTGTATGGAGGAAAGAAAGATTTTGCCCTCCATTCAAGGGGTTCTTTCCAGTAAGTTTACCACAGGAAATGGTAATGACAAATTCTATATTTGCATTTAAAAGAGGTTTGGATGCTTTCCTTGCATTGAAGTACATCCGCGGCTATAATTACTAGTTATTTCCCAGCAAAGTTGATCCAGGGATTTTATCTGACTGCCACCTGGAGTCAGGAAGGAATTTTTTACACGTAAACGTTAATTGGCCCAAGCCTTGTAGGATTTTTTTGCTTTCCCCTGGATCAACGGAGATATGGGAGGATGCAGGAGGGAGAGGTACCCAATGTTTACTTACGGTATTTTATTGAAAAAAAAAAAAAAAAAAGTGTTTTTCTCTGGTTGGACATGATGGACCAAACTATGAAACTATGTTATGTTTTACTATATTAAAGTTATAACTGCCAGTACACAAAATTGTGAGGAAACCTTTTAGTTGCACTGTTGTGAGAAGGAATTACAGACTAGCAACCAGGGCCGAGGCAGAGGCGAGAGAGGCTCCAGCCGCAGGGCGCAGTGTAGGAGGGGGCGCACAATTCACTCAGCTATCATTCCCCTATGGTATATGAAGCAGAGAGAAATAAGAAAAGGGGACACATGTCAGTGACTGCAAGCCAGAATATCAATGATTAAAGGGGTTCTGTGTTTTTTTTTTTAATAATAACTGACACTAATGCTGCATACACACTTGAGATAAAAGTCTTTGGAAAAAGCAAGATCACAGACCAATGTTACCCCCTTCCATGTAGCATGAGAGCCATAGTCTACACAGTTTATTCTATGGAGCTGAACTCCCCATCAGATAAAAATCTTTGCAAGATGCTGGACATAAAGATGCTGTACACATTCAACAAATCAGTATCTGCAAAATATCCGTTCCTGCAAAATGCATTCATAGTCCATGATATCTGCAGATCCTCGTACACACCTTTTTTTTTTTTTAATATAATCTTTATTTTGAATGAAAAGGGTGGTACATAGTCTTTACACATCATATAATCCCGCACAGGGGACCATTAGCTTGATATCAGGTGGTTAGAATTAATAATAACCGTCAAGTCATTTATTGATGCGTTTAGCAAATATACTTGTTATGAGCTTGTTTTGAATCGTACTTTTCCATCTTAATCTTCCTTATATTGTATTGTAGGCTCTTCCTTATTTTCTATTATGCCTGGTAAATTAGTTTAGGTGTTTCTGATGATGGTGTTGTACCCCCTTATTACCTTGAACATTAATATATCTACTCAACATTCTACATCTACTAACTTGTAACAGAACTGTGGAATCCACTACCCTAGGTGTCTTAGTGTTTTTTAGTCTGGGTCTAGGTGTTATTTACTACTTAGATTGTCATTGCACTAAGTTATGATATTCCGGAGACTCTTTAAAGTCCAGCCATAGAGCCCATTTAGTGTAGTGCTTTCGGTATTGGTCCCTACTTGTCATGACCGTATCTTCTATCGCCTCTATCTCGTTAACTTTCGTAATCCATTCCCTTACCAAGGGTGGGTTAATAGATTTCCATTTAATTGGGATAAGGCATTTTGCTGCGTTAAGCATGTGTGGTAGAGCAGTTTTCTTATAGTTACTGGAGCTATTGAGGTGTAGCAGTGCTTGCCAAGGTGAGTCCTGCACCTTCCAGGTAGTCACCCTTCTGCTGATGTCTAGTACTTGAGTCCAGAAGTCTCTTATCTTAGGGCAGGACCAGAACATATGGAGCATGGTCCCTTTTTCCCCACACTCCCTCCAACATCTATCCGAGTTAGCAGGGGACATCTGTGCTAGTTTAACTGGGGTCCTGTACCATCGCGATAGTATTTTAAAATTAGTCTCTTGCATTTTAGTATTGATTGTTGTGGTGAATGTATTTCCCATAATACTTTCTTTATCTCCAGCTACCAGTGGGGTGTCAATTTCTCTCTCCCAGGTTCTGAGGTATAGTAGGTTAGAGAAGTCATCTCTACTTCTAAGGAGTTTATATAGGTGGGAGATTGCATGTTCCTTTTTTTGGGAGCTGATGAATAGGGCTACCCACTCTCCTGCCTGAGCTTCATCGTCTAGAGAGATCATGTCTGTTTTACACCACGTTTTAATTTGGGTCAAGCGCCATATATCCAGAGGGAACTTCTTCTTTTCAGCTCTAAGTTCGAATATCGTTTTGAGTCTGTCTCTTTTCCAGAGGTGACCTAGGCACACTAGTTGGTCCCCCCTCCATGTTCCACACACCTTGTTTAACTGACATTCATCTGCATATCTGACAATCATCTGCAGATCTGAAGATCCATCCTGGTGGATCTGATCTGCAGATGAATGTCTGTTAAACAAGGTGTGTATGAGGATCTGCAGATATCAGACTATGAATGCATTTTGCAGGAACGGATCTTTTGTATGTGTACAGCATCCTTGTGTGCAGCATCTTGCAAAGAGTTTTCTCTGATAGGGAGTTCAACTCAATAGAATAGACTGTGTAGGTATGGCTCTCATACTACATGGAAGGGGGTAAAATTGGTCTGTGATCTTGCCTTTTCCAAAGACTTATCTCAAGTGTATATGTAGCCTTACCCGTGGCTTCTACCGGCCTCCTGCAGCTGTCCTGTCCCGCGCCGTCCTCTATGATCCTCCATTCCCCGCCGTCGTCACCTTTCAATTATTCGTCCAACTAGACGAATACAACTGCACCTGCGCGGCTGCAGTTGCACGTGTCCTAGCTCCCGCTTGCGTCTCCGGGAGCTTCCTGCGCAGGCACAGTATGAAGTTTTCTCGTACTGCACAATAAGCTCCCGGAGTCGCGAGCAGGAGCTAGGACCCGCGCAACTGCAGCCGCGCAGGCGCAGTTGTATTCGTCTAGGTGGACGAATAATTGAACGTTGACGGCGGCGGGGAATGGAGGATCATAGAGGACAGCGCGGGACAGGACAGCAGCAGGGGGCCACCTTTAAGGTGTTTGGGGGGTTGGGGGCCCTGGGGCACCAGTTAGTCTAATAGTTAGTGTGTGATGGCTGGGGTGGGAGGGATGGAGGGGTGCACTTTGGTGTCTCAGCCTTGGGTGCTGGAGGACCTTGTCCCGGCTGTGCTAGCAACTATGATGATGTCACGATAATGACATCCTGTTTATCAACGTACAATGATGCCTTGACAAATGGATTCTCAGGTTGTATTTTTTTTGTTGCCAATTACAGTCCTGATGCCTGGACTGTCTTATCCTCCACAGCATGACATCACAGTCACTAGAGGCTTAAGTGTGGAGTCCATTACTCCATGTCTACTGAAGGTACACAGAAGAAGACTGGTGTGATCACCTGTGACATCATGCAAGGGGAGGGGTTTAATGCTCAAAGGAATAATAAAAGGTCAGACTAGGACAACAGAACAGAGAGGGATCTGGAGGCTTACATATGTATTTACTTTTAAAAAATACAGATTGCCTGGCTGTCCTGCTGATCATCTGCATCTCTGTCATACTTTTGCCCACAGACCCTTATCGAGCATGCAAGTCAGATGTTTCTGATTGAAGTCTGACTGGATTAGCTGCATGCAGGTTTCGGGCGGGTGTGATCCATATACTATTGAAGCCAAAGAAATCATCAGGACTGCCAGGCAATTGGCATTATTTAAAGAGAGACTGAAGCAATTTAAAATACCTTATTCAGCAGGCAACTTCAGCATTACAATCCAAACTGATTCGCTGCATCCCCGCAGCAGAACAAGGTCTTTATCCCCCATGAAATCCCGGGGAAAAATTCCACGACTTTCCAGGCCGTGGATTTTGCTGCCCAGGGGAGGCAGGGCTTAGCGCTATAGCTCTGCCTCCAGTCCAGTCAATCGCCACCTCTCCCCACCCCTCTCAGTGAAAGAAGACTGAGTGGGGCGGGGAGGGGCGGAGTTTGACTGAAGCAGAGGCAGAGCTACAGCGCAAAGCTCTGCCTCTACCAGGAAGGATAGAATTTTGCCCCCGGAATGCGGCAAATCAGTTTGGATTATAATGCTGAAGCTGCCTGCTGAATAAAAACAGGTATTCTAAATCGCGTCAGACTCTAAGAGGAAATAAATATGGCAGCCTTCATATGCCTCTCACTTCAGGTGCGATTTAAATAAAGCAGAAAGTTTTTGCCCCGTATGAGGTCTCTAATGATATCAATATCACAGAGTTCCTGCCCTCATCCCCGCTGTCAGTACCCATCCAGAGGGCAGATCTCATAAGGGTGGACTGGTGCACTCACCTCTTTATGCAGTTCACCGAGATTTCCATGGCCAATTGGTGGCAGAGGGAAGACGCTGGAGAGGGCGGTATTAATCAGGTCCACCTTGCTGGCATCAGTCAGAGGAGGCTCCAGTTTACTGATCATATGTTAAGAACATTTTCACCATTAAGTCACTTTCTGCAAAATCCAAGCTCTTTGAAAAATTCAAAAACGACCAGTGCCTGTTGGTTTTTTTCAAACTTCTTAACATTCTGAGACTCTTAATGATATACAGTAGAATCCATTTATAGTAAATTTCAAGGGACCGGGCCAAGTAGTTAACCATCTCAGAATCTTACTATATCAGGATTGGACATACATTGTATATTCATGCAGGCACATTGTCAGGACCTGGGGACTGAGTTTACCATAGCCAGAGATTTACTATATCAGAGTTTATTATAATGAGAGTCTACTGTACTTAAAGAGACACTGAAGCGAAAAAAAAATATATGATATAATGAATTGGATGTGTACTATGAATAATTACTAGAAGTTTAGCAGCAAAGAAAATATTCTCATATTTTCATTTTCAGGTGTTTTTTTCAAACATTGCATCATTCTATAATATGTGCAGATTACACAACACTCAGCATTCAAAAGGATTCTTTCAGAGCAGTCTGTGAACTAATGACCTCTCCTCTGGCAGAGAAAAAGTAAATAGTTCAATAACACTTGAGATAATAAAAGTCAGATAATAGCCCTCTCCACGACTTTGAAAGTCGTAGAGCTTAATGGCTTTTTTGTATAGAGATAACAACTGGAGTTTCTTAAATCTTCCTGTACTGGAAACAATTAGACTGATGTATCTGATCTTAATGTTTTATTTCTTAGCTGTGCTACACATGCAAATCATAATATCATCATTTTTTTTTCGCTTCAGTGTCTCTTTAAGAATACACTTGACCCAAAGCAACTCTACACAAGGTAAGTATAAGTCATATATATTTTAGACAAGTGTCTTAATAAATGGATTTACACATGGTTAGCCTTTCTGGTTTATGAGGTGGGCTAACAGAGAGAGTGACGTTGAGTGATATACAAGTTACAAAGAGACTATCTGGTGAGCAGGGAATTTAAGGGGGGGGTGACCCCTACTCCCTGGTGGAAGTGTTTGCTTCCACTGCCTGATGTTTTAGTGTGCGGTTGTGGAAGCACTTGGGTGGAATAGCAAAGTATATACATCCTGCACTATGGTGTAAACTTGCAGTCTTATATCTTGTTTCTGCACAAGATAGGCACAGAGGAATGTTCTTGCTGGATCTATATACCTCTGTGCCTTGTCTGTTGCTCTCTTGGCTTGTTCCCCCCCGGTCCCTGAAATAAACCCTTAAAATATTTAAAAAACTTCAGCTTTAGCTGAAAATTAGACAGGAAGAGGCAGGCTTGGGGCTGTGTTCCCTCCCATCATTCTCACATTCCCTACTCCTCCTACCCCATTAAAGGAAATGAATGAGGTGGGGAATGGGAGAGTGATAGGTGGGAACATAGCCACAAGCCTGCCTCTTCCGGTCTTAAAATTTGACTTTACCCAAAAGTCAGATTATTCAAGACGTGATTATGGGGAACAGGAGGAACAAGGAGAGGAACGGACAAGGCACAGAGGTATGTGAATCCAGCATGAACATACCTCTGTGCTTACCTAAGTTAGCTTTGTCTTGAGTCCAGTATCCTTTAACGCATTATGATTCTTTCCGGATTTTAGAGTCTAAAAGTGGTGCAATTTTTTTTCCACCCTTTCAGACCCTAAAACCTGGAAAAAAAAAAATCATGCTGCCAAGAAGATCTGCAGCAGTTTTACAAATCACTCACCTCCCTGGCTCCGACGCTGCAGTTATACTTCCATCCTCCGGTTGGCGCTGCAACTCTAAAGGGAAATTGCCGGCCGTCATCATGACTACAGCCAGCGATCTCACCAGGAGGAAGCAGAGCCCTGGAGGAGAGGAAGAAGAATGGCGGCTGACATCGGGATCCCCCGGGAGGTATGTAGAAATGCCCACTGCGTGCTATACTCTGGACACAGCCTCCCGTGGGTAACCCGAGCAGAGGCCGGGATTACCGACCCTAGTTTGGGGTTACCGACCCTAGTTTGGGATTACCGACCCTATCTTGGGATTACCGACCCTAGTTTGGGATTACCGACCCTAGCTTGGGATTACCGACCCTAGCTTGGGATTACCGACCCTAGCTTGGGAGGTTAAAGAATGCCTGAATTTAAAATTGAGCAAAGCAAATTCTAACAGCAATCAGGATAATTGAATAGCAAATGTTGTAAAGAAGTATAGGTCTCCTCTCGGGTTCCCCCTAAGCAGTGTTCCCCAGCCCTGTCCTCAAGGCCCACCAGCAGTATGTTTTGTGGAAATCCAGAGGTAGTTAATTAGTTTTGCTGAGGCACTAATTACCTCACCTGTGAATGTTTGTGGTTTCCTGTAAAGCATATAATGTTGGTGGGCCTTGAGGACAGGGTTGGGAAACACTACTTTAAGGCACATCCGAAGTGGGAAGGGAGTCTTTAGATACTTTCCTTATTAGTTGAAAGCCTATGCATGGTCCAGAGGCTTCCTAGAACATCAAAGAGCCCACTGTTCCAGCACAGGGTTCTTTATCTTCTGGCCACGCTCCATGACTAGGCATGCACAATAGGACAAAGTTGCACATACATAGCTTTTTTCCTTTATGCACAATTTCTTATTTTTACTGGGCATGCACAGACCTTACTTACACATGCTTAGTCCAGATGCACTCGTCCAAGGCTTGAAAAAAACCTATTAGACTGGCGCAAGTTAAATAGGTATAGAATTGACCCTGCTCTGGAGTGGTGGGTTGCAGGAGAATCCAGGAAGCCTCTGGACTATCCTTAGGCTTCACACTACTAAGGTAAGTATCTAACTTTTTTTCCACAATTTAGGAAATAAGTTGCAATAGGCTACATTTCACTGTCCACAAATCTAAACACAGCCTCAGCAGGATACACTAGATAGGTGCAGGCCACGAGTACCCGGTGGCGGAGTGGTGTCTTCAGGCTATCCACCGGTTCCAGCTTCAGAAACTCCTAGCAAAACAACGGACAAGTCTGAGTGTTACAAATGTCTCAAAGCTCCCCAGATAACAAGCCAAAGGATGTCTCCTGACTCACCACCAGCTGTGAGATCAGCTCTGCCTTGCGACTGAAGTGGAAAAAGCCAGCCTGTGAGCTGTTACAGACGGCCAGGGCGATCATGGAGATGCTTCGGATGAGGCACAGTTTCAGGGTCAGGTCCTGAGTCATAGGAAACAGCAGACATGTGAAGGAAGAATAGAAATGCTGGCCAGCATTACAGAACATACAACACAGATCAGATTATGGACAAGGCAGACATTGAAGCATCACAAAACCCGAGAGGTAGGTTTGTCCTATACGAAAAACACAAATCCAAATCACACATTACATAGACAGGGAAAGTCTCAGGAGACGCAGAAGTCTACAACAGACACATTTATAAGGCATTAGACAAAGTGATACAAGGGCTTCAAAGTAAGAACTCCTTTAAGAAACAAACAAGAAGCTGCCAGAGGTTCCTTCATACAAAAAGGTACAAATGATGATATCCAATAACCTCACTGCCTTGGATAATGACCTGCACAACACAGCAAATAAGCCCACAAGTGTCAGCCACCAAAAAACAATAATATGGTATCAGGTTCCGACACTGAAGAACACTATAGTGACTGCATTTAGGGCGGCTTTCCACTTGTGTCGAGCGGCCGTCTCCGAGATAGACACTGGCATTTGTGCTCTGCGATTAAACATCGGAACCCCTCTAACTATGCCATGTATGCCTATGGGGATGTGGATGAAGTGTTCAAAAATCTGTGACAGTGCTTCAGTTTTTCCACTGCATGCGATTTCAGAAGCAGCCTATTGATTTCAATAGGCTGGGATTCCAGTTCCAAATTAGTGTGCAGGAAACTGCTGCAAACTACCCCAAGTGGAAATGAACCCCAAATTCGCTAATACCAATGTCAAAACCAACTGTACTTCCTTGATAGCACTACCTGAACATCCACATAATCAGAGTATATGAGAAATTCAGGATGGCCTGGAGTGGAAATACGTGCGGGTGCTGAGGTCGGGCTCAGGAATACCGGCTTTTGTTAGAAACAGACTTACAAACACACAGAACCTGAGTATAAATACTACAGAAAGAGAGTCCAAATATCAACATGATGACGATGGCGCTTTATGAAATAGTACTGAGGTCCATGTCCCAAGATGACACCTGCTAGAGTTTTTGAAAGCCCTACTAAGCTAGTGAAAACAGAAGACATCTAGAATATATCGTACTGGTGATTCAAGGACCCCGACTCCAGTACTATGAAGAAACTGGAAACACCAAACCTCTCCAGTAAGACAGAATGTTGGCTCCCTCTGAGCTCCTCCAATGCCAGTTATCAGCTTGATTGAGTGGACTATCATTTGTGTAACACCGCTGTGAGGAATAAATGCAAAGAAAGGCACAGCGGAAATTTGAGTGCTGAAAATATCATCAAAATTACTGAAAGTCTACTATAATGCTCTATGGGCTTGATTCACAAAAGCGTGTTAACTGTTAGCACGCTAGTGAAAAGCTACTTATCACGTGCAAACTGCCTCTTCGCGTGCTAATGCGCACGTAATAGTTTGCGCCCGTAAAGTTTAGTGCGCATAAAGTTTTGCGCACGTAAAGTTTTATGCGCCCATTAAACCCTATGCGACTTTCCGAGTTAATTCCTCAAAACGGTGCTAACCTACTTAGTGCAATGGTTATCACGCCAAAAAGTCTTTAGGCGTGCTAACTAGGTTAGCACCGCTTTGTGAATCAAGCCCTATGTAATTACGATAGTACAATATCGGCAACAATCGTCTCACTTGACACTGTTCTCACTTGAAACATTCCTTCTATCTATGCCCGAATACTAACCCCCCCACCCACCACCACCTCCGATTCTTATCCCTAACCGAACACCCCTTCCAAACGAAAAGCCTAATCTTAATTAACCCTCCCCCACCCCCCACCATCTCAATCAATACCAAGTCCTAACCAACCACCCTCCCAACCAAAGCCTAATCCTAACCGACCCACCTCTCCTCAACCAATGCCAAGCTCTAACCAACCCCCTCCCAACCCAATCCTAACCCTAACCAACCCACCCTTCCAAACAATGCCTAATCTTAACCACTCCCACCCTATATCTAACCACCCTCCCACGCAATGCCTAGACCTAACCATCCCACCTAACCAAAGCCTAATCCTAACTGCCCCCCCCCCGCCACGTATACCTACCCTACCCCGACCTGCACAACAAATTCCCCCTCCCAACTCATTGCTAACCTTAACTGACCCCCTCTTCCAACCAACGCCTAACTAACTGACCTCCACCCCTTCCAACCAATGCCTTACCCTAAACAACCCCCCCTCCCTGCAATCACCACTGCCACCTTTGTTATGTAATCGCACTGGGTATGTTTGGGCACCGGCATAGGTGCCCATGTTAAAAGCCTTAATTAGTGGGCACCGGGGCCAACGCTATGTTAACTGCAGCAACAAACAGCGCGTTTGGAGAACGAATATCTATACATTTTACAAACTACAAGAAACTAAATTAATTTTCAATAAATGCACATGAGTATCATCACTGGAAGACGATACAGCCCCAACAATGCAAGTCTTTAGTAAGTGTATGCCTGCTGCCTGTTGAGGCAATTTGATAAAAACAATTGTTTGTAAAGAAAAATCGAAAGCCTCTTCGTTCAAGAAATGAGACCAAATTACCCTTTAGGGATCAGGAATGGTAGATTTTTCTGATCAATTTTCCTGAAAATTGAATGGTGTAGGGTAGATTGAAAAAAATTGACAGTTTTCAATCTATTTTTTTTTTAATTGAGGGAAAAAAATTGAACACGTGCAAATTGGGGGGAAAAATGTAACACGTGTGGTCAATTGGTCAGATTTTTCAAATGTTACAATTAACCAGAAAAAATTGATTGTAACTCTTGAAATTAAAATAGATATTTAAAAAATTGTATGGTGTGTGGTCATTCAGCACCACAGGGGAAACCAGTTGTGTCACTAAAATGCGCAGTGGAAACCTACTGTGGTCAGCAGGATGTGGATAATGTCACATTTATTTAAAAGTCTGCATTACAAGTTATGGTTTGCTTTAATAACGAAGACTTTGGCCAAGGTTCAAAATCCGAACCTTATTAAGTTTATTTTGCTCAAGGTTTTCGGTACAGACCCATCTCTCCAGCCCGTGTAAAAAAGTGAGAACAGAAACAGGAGAAAGCGAAATGCTGCATTTGGAGAAAGCTTTGTCCTTGCGGTTGTAATCAAACAATCCCATTTCAGACAGTTAATCCCGGCTGGATTCCCCGGTAAGATCATTATTATTATTGCAGTAACCTCTACCACTGTTATCTCAGCACTGGCAGAGTCCGCGACACCACCAAATGAAATCATATAGTAAATAACAGATTGGAAGGAGGACAGTGACGTCACCCAGAAGTTACGGGCTTGCGAGATTAGTGGAAGGTGAATAGTAACAGATGTGAAGCAAGGTATTAAATCACCTTCACCCTGAAAAACACTGCAGTGGCAACACGAGGTCACAGGGAATATCCTGAGGAGGATGGCCTATTATGATTTATAGTCCAGAAAGACCCAGCAAAACAATATGGAGAGGGAGGGACGCGAGATGTCCACAGAAAGCAAGCCGGAGAGATACACTACGAATGGAAAAACTAAAGGCCCAGAACAGTTACGCAATTCTTCCGACAGCCGGCAATTTTTTGAGCAATGCGCAAACATTTCCGCAATGTGGGTACAGGCGGACGATTACACAAACGATGTTTGTCGGCACGCAGAGATAATGACCATCAGGGCAGATTTGATCTTTAAAAGGAACCGAGTAAAATTATTTCAAATAAACACATAATGTACCTGCAAATGAATATTACCTACTTACCCTCACCGTCAGTTCCTCTCAGAAGCTCACTCATCAGGACAACTGATGAGCAAGATAATGTACATGCTTCCCTGTGGCTCAAGTGGACAGTACTACAGTTTAACAGTGTGCTGACCAGGAAGCTGTTATGGGGTAATGGCAATTTTCAAAATGGAGGATGGAGAAATCCATCGATCACAGTGGACAAACAGAGAGGAGAACGAAATTAAAGGGAACCCGAGGTGAGAGGGATATGGAGGCTGCCATATTCATTTGCTTCTAAACTATACCAGTTGCCTGACAGTCTTCCTGATCTTGTGTATCTAATACTTTTAGCCATAAGACCCTGAACAAGCTTGCTGCAAATCAGGTACTCTGAATCAGCTGGTTTTACTGGACTACCCATAGGCTTGTTCTAGGGCTTTGACTCAGACTCCACTTATGCCAGAAGATCAACAGGGCTGCCAGGCAACTTGCATTGTTTACAAGGAAATAAACATGGCAACCTCCATATCCCTCTCACCTTGGGTTCCCTTTAATGAAGTAGACTCTGCGGTAGGCAAGTATGATGCGTGTATGTTTTTTTTTCACTTTTAATTTTTAGTTCAGGTATGCTTTAAGCTCCCTGATGACTCCTGCGCAAACTGCTGCGATCGTTGTTGTACTCTTGCTCATGCCATGTGACGTTGCGTGTATGCACCAGCAGGCAGCTGCATCAGGAAACGTTTGTTGTTGGGGGACTTCGCCGTGATCCACCTTACTGCATTGTTAGGTGAGTATTCGGTTTTATGTATCGTATGCGATTACTAGTTTTGTATGTACATAGCACTGATATCGTCTGCAGCACTCTACAGAGCATTGAGTCAGTAGGGTGCCCATACATTACGTGATATGCAGCAACAATATACAGCAGATTTGATCATAGTGATTAAACCTGCAAGAGATCGATGTCGCAACCTGGCCGCCCAATTGTAATTTCAATTGATTTCTGGTCAAAATCAATCCAAATTATCGATCCGGCATGGTGAAGAGATCTCACATTAAATTTCTCAACGACTGATGGATCCGCGGTCGGTCACCCCCATTGCAGGCTCACCTAAAGGTATCCATACACTCATCGATTTCTGCCATCGATCTAATCAAATCAGCTAGAAATCGATGTAGCAGGCAGCATGATAGATTGACCAATTTCTGGCCGAATTCCAACGATTTATTCGATCATTCCAGACAGAAACTCTAGGTCGATCGGTTGCTGGCAGCAGGTCGATGCCCCATAGTGTTGCATTGGATCACAAAGTGCAACACTGAATTTCGATGGCTTTTCAATAGATTTTATACTGAAATCTATTGGAAATCTGTTTCTAGTGTGTGGCACACATCAGATAATCTATCTGATGGTCGAATCTGATGGAAATCTGTAAGTGTATGGCCACCTTTAGGGAGGGTTCAAATGGGGTCAGGTTGGGGAATAGCAAAATATCTCTAAAAATTACCAATATTTTACTATTTGTAATTGCACAGAGCCTAATCGTAGAAGGTCTGTAGTTTTACTGATATTCTTCTACTAGCGACTAACTCAGGCTGCATCCCTTACATACAACAGAGAAGACACGCTCTTTCTGGACAACACAGCTCAGTAGAACTTTCTAAGCTCTGTGGAACGGGCAGGGAGAGGTTAATTCTGCGGTAGCGTGTCCTGCACGTGGTGTCATGTGCATGAGTGGGAGTGAGGGGTCCCCGGGGGCCACTAAGTGCAGACAGAGAATCCGTTCAGCGGAAACTATACAGAAAGGAGGAAGCCCAGAACTTCCCATTACTATTTAACAACTGTCTGCTTCAGCCGAATCCTGCTAACTACCTGTCACAAGCGCTGGGTCCTGCTAACTACCTACATGCCATCGCTCATTAATGGTCTGACCACGCCATGACCTACTAACCTCATCATTAAAGAAAACAGTACTGAGCCCACCTAACTGCTTACCTTTCACAAACTCTTAAAGAGGAACTGTAGTGAAAACAACAATTGTTATATTTCACAATATTTATTTACTGTATTTTCCTGCGTAGAAGACTACTTTTTAACCTTTGAAAATCTTCTAAAAAGTTGGGGGTCGTCTTATACGCTGGGTGTCATTGATGCTGCTGAGGACTGTAGTGACTCAGCGCAGGCACGCATGTGCGCGATCTGAGAGGCAGAGGAAGTAAATAGGATACAAGGGTGGGCCAGAAGGGTGTAAGAGGCGTGTTTTATGGGCACAGAGCAATTTATTCTTCCATACCTCTCTGATAAACAGGGAGAGAGGGAGAGCTGACCAATCCGCTTAGAGAGTGGGAGAGGGAGAGTTGACCAATCCAACCAGTCATTCACATATATACGGTTATATACTGGGTACCATATACAGTACAGCACCAGTATATGATGTTTTTTAATATTTATTTTGTGTGCGTTGGAAGAGGGGTAGTCTTATACGGCGAGTATATCCCAAACTCTATACTTTAACTGGAAAAGTTGGGGGGTCGTCTTGTAAGCCCAGTCGTCTTATACGCCGGCATATACGGTATTATTTATTGTACTTATAAAGCGCCAACATATTACGTAGCGCTGATTCATTTATAGGTTTAGTCAGTGTTTGCCTATAGTAAAATCTTTCCTCTTTCTGATGTACATTTTGTATCCCTGGTGGTGACATCTTTAGTTCTGCCAGGTGATCTGTATGGAATGTTCGTTACTGAGAGTTCTATGCACAGAGGGATATTGCTTGCTTGGCAGTTGGAAAAAGCTGTCATTTCCCTACAATGCAACCATGTTCACAGACAGCAAACTGTCAGGACCATGGTCATGACATCAGATTGTGGGAGGAGTTTCACCAAAATATCAGCCACACAGATCCCCTGATGATCTGTTTGAGAAGAAGTAAAGATTTATCATGGGAAAGGGGGTATCTGCTACGGATTGGGTTGAAGTTCAATCTTTGGTTAACCTTCTTTAAAATCTGCCTTAGTCAAAGTCACTGAATGCTACTATTGCTACAGACTAGTCACCATGCTGAGCTCTGCTAATTAACCTACACCTAGCACCTCTGAAATCTAACTTTTTGTTGTTGAGGCCCGGTTATGGTCTTTTATTAAAACACTCGTCAATTTTACCAAACTAAAACCTCAGACACACACTAGAGAAAACTTTTCCAAACAAAGAAAGAAGACAATTGAGAGCCCACCATAGTGTAGTATGTTCAATGAAGGTTTAAATATAATATAGATGTAAGACTGCTACTCACAGAGGTGGGTAAACTCCAAGGCAACCACTGTATATGCTGAAGGGGAAATTGACCTGTCCCCACACCTCAGAGGGACTTTGCCTGTTGGATCGGATAATAGTCGCTTTTTTTTTTATTGCATGAGGAAGCGCGTTGGTCACTCACGAAACATGTTGTAGCATGGTTGGAGTAAAAATAAAGGTTTGTTCTTAATTTTCTGTTCTGAAATTGACTTATAGAGTCCACCACTACCCTCATTTTTATCCTGTTTTTAATATATTTTATTCTGCCCTGGTGCCTCTGTTTCAACGTTATTACTGGAGAAAACTTAGCCAAGACGATCATTCTGAATCATTTCAGATGAGAATTTGGCATGTGTACAGCTGCCCCACCATGGTGATCACGAACATGTGGATTGTGTTTTGCGCCACTCGCCAATTTACTGCCCACCATTCCTCCTCTCTATTGAACAGTGCATGCCACTCATTTACATTTTCTCTACAGGGTTCATTCCATGGAATGTCACCAACGATTTATCAATGATTGTTAAAGGGGCACTATGGCAAAAAATTGTAATATTTAAAATATGTGCAAACATACATATAAGAAGTACATTTGTTCAGGAGTAAAAACAAGCCATAAATTACTTTTCTCCTATTTTGCGGTCACTTACAGTAGTTAGTAGAAAGCTGACAGAAATGACAGGTTTTGGACCAGTCCATCCCTTCATAGGGGATTCCCAGCAAGGCTTTTATTCTTTATAAAGATATTCCTTAAAGGATACCACAACTGACATGTGGCATAATGAGATAGACATGTGTATGTACAGTGCCTAGCACACAAATAACTATGCTGTGTTCCTTTTTTTCTTTCTCTGCCTGAAAGAGGTAAATATCAGGTATGTAAGTGGCTGACTCAGTCCTGACTCAGACAGGAAGTGCCTACAGTGTGACCCTCACTGATAAGAATTTCCCCCTTTTTTATCTCTTTCTTGCTCTCAGAAGTCAATTTCTTCTAGGAAAGTGTTTTATAGTTGGAATTTCTTATCAGTGAAGGTCACACTGTAGTCACTTCCTGTCTGAGTCAGGACTGAGTCAGCCACTTACATACCTGATATTTACCTATTTCAGGCAGAGAAAGAAAAAAAGGAACACAGCATAGTTATTTGTGTGCTAGGCACTGTACATACCCATGTCTATCTCATTATGCCACATGTCAGTTGTGGTATCCTTTAAAGGGGAACTGAAGAGAGAGGTATATGGAGGCTGCCATGTTTATTTCCTTTTAAGCAATACCAGTTGCCTGGCAGTCCTGCTGATCATCTGCCTCTAATACTATTAGCCATAGCCCCTGAACAAGCATGCAGCAGATCAGGTGTTTCAGACTTTAAAGTCAGATCTGACAAGACTAGCTGCATGCTTGTTTCTGGTGTTATTCAGATACTACTGCAGAGAAATAGACCAGCAGGGCTGCCAGGCAACTGGTATTGATTAAAAGGAAATAAATATGGCAGCCTCCATATACCTCTTACTTCAGTTCCCCTTTAAAGGATTAAAACAATGATGCTGGCTAGCTTCCTGCTCGCTACACAGTTTTTGGCAGTTGGACAGAGCAACTGCCATTCACTAAGTGCTTTTGAAAATAAATAAATCCCTGAGAATCCCCTATAAAGAGATGGACTAGTCCAAAACCTGTCGCTTCTGTCAGAATTCTACTGCCTACTGTAAGTGACAGCAACATAGGAGAAAAGTAATTTATGGCTCATTTTACTCTGGAAAAAAACATCCTTCTTATTTGTTTATGTTTGCACATATTTTAAATTTTAAAATGTTTTTGCCATAGTGCCCCTTTAAGGGGGACTTTCACTGGTGTAGAGGGCGGGGCATAAGTATTGTACAACCTGTAAGGCTTCTTTCCCACTAAATCGTTGCGTTAGATGCTACGTTAAGGCCGCATAACGTGCACCTAACGCAACGCACAGTGGGGTAGAAGCTGGACGTCAGATCGAGCCGCGTTAAACGGCTCTTCCCGCGTCCTGCGATGCCGTGATGCGTACTCTTGGACGCATGCGGCATCACGTGGTCCCGCCAGTCAATCGCCGCACAGAGCGGCGCTCCAGGACGTAAACACTGCACGTCACACAGTGCAGTGAATATTAAGTAGCCATGTGCCTGGCTTCGGAGGAGGAGGGGAGACCTCCTCCTCCAACACCACTGAGCATGTGCAAACAGTCTAACGCGGCTTAGCCGCTTATAACGCATAGCACGCAGCACTTTGTTTTTGCCTGCTGCGTTACAGTGTAACACAACGTGGGCACTGTGAACAGCCCATTGATTTTTCATTACTGTGAGTTGGGCTGCGTGACAGGCTGCTGGAACGTGCGCCTGTAACGTCCCACTGTGAAAGCAGCCTTAGACTAGGGTGTGCTATAATGGGCTGTGCATGAGGACATCATTACTGGCATGCATGCACATGGTGACTGGTGATGCGCACAAGACATAGGGCATAATGTGCAGCAAAAGGATAGGTTAAAGAGGACCTGACCTCAGAACTTCCTCTCTGCTGTAAAAGATAAAAACCAGCATCATATCCTTTAAAGAAAAGCATTTCTTTGTTACAGCTGATACAAATCCTGCAAAAAATCTGCAGTGTGTCGACTTCCTGCTTTTTACGGAAGAAGAAAGGGTTAACAACCTGGATTTACATATTAGCCGTGTCTGCAGAGGACTGACGGATTTCTGTACTGACAAAGTTGAGATCAAATTACACTTGTGATTACTTAAAGACGAAGGGGAATTAGACGGGCTCTTCTCTCTAAAAACATACAAGGTGCATTTCTCTGTTTTCCATGTCTCCTGTGCAAGAGTTCAGGTTGGCCTTATAGAGAAACTATGACCAAAGATTGAACGTCATCCCACTCAGTAGCTGATACCCCCTTTCCCATGAGAAATCTATACCTTTTCTCAAACGGATCATCAGGGGGCTCTGTATGGCTGATATTGTGGTGAAACCCTTCCCCCAGTGTGATGTCAGGACCATGGTTCTGACATCACACTGTGAGAGTCTTGTTGAATTGTGGGAAAAAACAGCTGTTTCCAACTGCCAAAAAAGCAAGCAGCAGCTACTTCCAGTGACATCACCTACCAGCAGTAAAAATGTCACTATGGGATAAATGTCAGAATATAAATCAGGGAGAGGAAAGATTTTACAATGGGCAAACACTGACTAAATCATTTATACATAATTATTGTAAAAATGAAGCACTTTTGTTCATTACATTATATTCCCTGGAGTTCCTCTTTAAGGCTATGTTTACAGTGGTGCATTGTGTTGTGGCATATCAGCCGCATTGTAAATGTCGCACTGCAATATAAAACCTATGCGATTGGACATAATCCACCATACTGTGCTTCCCTGGCTACTCCAGCTCCTTTTTATTTTAGGCTCAGTCCAGCAACACTAGTAACACTAGCTGTAATATGAGAGCTCCCCTTTACGGACCCTAGCCTATCAATCTCATGTGATCAAACAAGGGCTCCCTTATGGCCCATACTCACGGGCAACTTTTTGGCCTGTCGCCAGCACACGTGCGCGCGACAGGCCGGCGACAGCTCGCCGCCAGGTCCCTCTGCATACACACGGCGGAGGGACCTGGCAACTGATGCGGCGGAAGCTGTCGCTGTTGCGCCTCCCCCCGCCGAAAGCCCAATGTATAACTTATCTTGTTGCTGTCGCTAGTCCGCGTACTCACGCGGACTAGCGACAGTTGCGGTGGAGTTGCGGCGGCGACTGTCGCCAGGCGATTGAGCGGTTCAATCGCCTGGCGACCTCAGCGACGAGCGACAGTTCGGGGTGCGCACCCGGGCAACGCCGCATACTCACGGGCAACCTGTCGCTGCAACATGCGCGCACCGTGTGTTGCGGCGACATTTGTAGCCCGTGAGTATGGGCCATCAGTTACTCAAGCAACCAACTGAACAAAAGCAGACAGCCATGTATCAGCAAATACCCTCCACACACAGTATACCCAAAATACTCGGTGTAAATAAACACCTTAATTTCAGTGTGGATAGGATGGTCAAAGATCAGCTCCATTTATCCTTAGCCCAAGTCTGCCAGCCAAGACCCAGAACCTTAGTAGTCTGGGACACACACCCTCCCAAAAGGTTCTATGGTAGCCCAAGTCAAGCCATTGATTCACTGCCAGTATATATTGTGAGAAGGTACTGGCTGGCTGGGTCCAGTTCCTTTTGCTGTTCAGATGACATTGCAATTTTAAGCACAAAGCAGACTTGACCCACCTCCTCCCTCTGATGGTAGGCGATTAACTTTGTTGCCAGAACTGCAGCTCAGCAGTCATATTTACTGTATATTCTGGCATATAAGACTACTTTTTAACCTTTGAAAATCATCTGAAAAGTCAGGGGTCATCCTATGCGCCAGGTGTCATTGATGCCGGGTGATACACCCCATCATGTTACCGACTCTCAGATCTCGCTGCTGAGGACTGTAGTGAAGCGGCGCAGGTGCACATGTGCATGATCTGAGAGGCAGAGAAGGAGGTAAATAGGATACAAGGGTGGGCCAGAAGGATGAAAGAGGCGTGTTTTATGGGCACAGCGCAATCTATTCTTCCATACCGCTCTGATAAACAGGGAGGCAGAGAGAGCTGACCAATCTGCTTGGAGACAGGTAGAGCTGACCAATCCAACCAGTCAATCGCCTATATACTGTTATATACTGGGTACCACATACAGTACAGCGCCAGTACCTGTTTATACATAGCACCAGTATATGATGTTTTTATTTTATTTGGTGTACATTGGAAGAGGGGTAGTCTTATAAGGCGAGTATATCCCAAACTCTATATTTTAACTGGAAAAGTTGGGGGGGTCGTCTTATACGCCGGAATATACAGTACTTGTCCATGTTGGGTGTGTAATAATACCATGCACCTCTCCCCAAGCCCTACCCAGTTTCTTTGTAGAAGAGCTAAATAGAAAAGCAGTGGAAAAAAAATTCCTTACAGGTTGGAAAAGGCACACTGTGGAAGGTGTAGTAGGAAGGGATAAATGTTCTGTTACATACAAAATAACACTGCTTCAGGCCCTTTTCCACTAAGAAACGCAATTGTGCTGCAATGCGATCACGTTTCATCCCAATTTCTATTACTGCGACTCCGCTGACATCAGCCTGTGATCCGCTGGGAAAAACAAAAACAAGGAGAAATCGCATAACTGTGTGATTGCTATTGTAATGTGCCTGCGCTCTTATAGAAAGTATAGGACCAAAATGGCATGGAAAATGCAGAGCACAGGAGAAAATTGCTTGGCAAAAGGATCGCACTAATGGAATTGTTTACCCCGGTTTTCATTAGATTCACTGTATCAAGCAGTTTGCAACCCATCGCAAAATGTTGGCAGTGGAAAAGGACCCTCAAACCTATTCCCTCCAAGTTAACCTCCTAGGAATCACTGCAGTGCTTTAAAATCGCCGCAGTATAGTGTGCAGTAATTCCTAGTGTGATTGCACTTGCGTTTCCCGGCGCTTAGAAGCGATGTACAGTAAACTGTACAGTGCTACAGATTAGCGATTCACTTTTTTTTCCAATAAACTTTATTATACTAATCAGGTGTTCAGCTTCCATCCGTAGCCCTGCCCCCTAGAGGAAGAGGTCATAGGTGCTTCTCTAGGACCAATCAGAGAAGTGCCTGTGACCTCTACTGCTGGGGGCGGGGCTATGGACAGAGGCCAGGAATACTGACACCCAGTAAGCATAAATATGTTTATTTACATTTTCAATTCCTGCCCCCCCACCCCCCTCAAAAGCGCTACTATACAAAGCATTGAGGGCTGGTGCACACCAGAGCGGGTCGGTTTTAGCTGAAACGCAAACTCCCGGGCTGCAGCATTTTTTGGATTTCGGAGGAATTTCTGCCTCAAATGTTAAGTATAGGAAAAACGCGAAACATTTGATAAAACGCCAGATCAGAGCGGTTTTCCAGGCGTTTTTGTTACAGTAGCTGTTCAGTAACAGCTTTACTGTAACAATATCTGTAATCTGCTTCACAAAAACGCTACCAAAAATGCTTCATTTTAAGTAAAAAAAACGCTACACAAAACCACAAAACGCTTCATAATAATAAGAGAAATGCTTCAAAAACCGCTAGCATTTTGTGAATCTGCTAGCGGTTTTTGGTGTGCACTGGGCCTGAGTGCGCAAACTGCTGTATGTCCTGTGATTGTAATTACCCCTAATTGCAATCCCCTCCACTCACTTACATCGGCAAAGCATTTTTGTGAATCCCAAAACCCTGCCAAAAAATGCCCCAGTAGGTCCCAGCCCTAACTGCTCAGAACTGTAACGACCTTATCAACATTCACTGGTTTGGGGTAAAATGTATGTCCAGATTATTTGAGGGCACAACCACAGTTATTTGATGCTACAGCCAAATCAATATTACAGCCAACTTAATATCAGAAAGCATAAGAAAACTGACATAAATGTCTGTGCATCTGAGGAGCAGCAGTCATCTATATAGGTAGACCTCCATATGCCTTGTACTGTCCTGTGCAAAGCTTGTTAACAATCCAGTGTAGAAGCCTCTATTGGCCACTAAGGCTTTAGCACAGGCCTATAAACACAGACATTACGTCAAAGTTGGAAATTGAGGCCAGCCTGCAAGGAGTCTGCTGGAGACTGGCCAGATGTATAGAAACTGATTGTAAGACTATCACAAGTGCATGCAGGCATAACACTTTCTGGAAGTGAGGTTTTGGGCTAGGATTTCTAACATGAAGGTCCTATAGTGAAGTGAAACAAAATTTACAAACTTGATCAGGTGTTTATGGTCATAATTGTCCCTGTTGGGGATATTTCCCTTTGAAGCAGGGGGAAGTAGAAACAGATTGGCTACATTAGCCAATCAGATACTGTATATGCTTTTGGAAAGTTTATGTTTGTAGTAGAGTAGTCAACTGGGGAGGGTTAGTTTTAGGCACGGGGAGAGGGGGGATTGGTGAGAGGTCATTAGGTGGGGTGTTAGTTTTAGGATGGGGGGGGGGGGTAGTTTTAGGCAGTAGGTTTGTGGTCAGTTTTACGCACTAGAAAGGGGGGGGTGGGGGGAAGGTTTCTGGTTTTAGGCATTAGGGCCCATATGCAAATAGCTTTTTCTCCTGAGTTTTCTCCTAGGTGATATTTTTACATTTGTCAATAAAATGCATTTTAAACCACCAGAAAGCAAGAAAATACTCAAAATATAGTACCTTTTAGGCTGCTTTCACAGTGGGAAGTTACAGGCGCACGTTAGAGCAGCCTGTAATGAAGCCCAACTCCCAGTAATGAAAAATCAATGGGCTGGACGTTCAAAGAAAGTGCAGCATGCTGTGCGTTATAGGTGGTTTTAGCTGCGTTAGACTGCTTGCACATGCTGAGTAAGGGGAAAGTCCTATTGTTCCTAGCCACATGGCTAATTAATATTCACTGCACTGTAGTGTTGTCCAGATCATGAACAAATCGGATCTTTGATCCGCATCTTTTTTGTGAGTTGAATCATCCGGATCACCACAATGAAGGATTCGGTTCACAGTGGATGTCTGGAAGAAACAGGAACTGCAGCTTCTGTGCACAAGCACAATCTTCCTGCTGCATCTCTCCCTTCCCCATTAGCACCCTCAATGTGCCCTCATTCTCCTGCACCTCTCACTCTGCTGCACCCCTGCTTCCTGCTTCCCTAGTAAAATGATTCAAAGATTCGGTTCAAAGATCCGGATCTTTTCAATGATTCGAATCATCCGAATCATTGAAAAGATCCGGAACTTCCCAGGATAGCACCAAGAGCCTCATAACGCGGCTCAATCTGACGTCCAACTTCAACACCACCATACGTTGCGTTAGGGGCACGTTATGCGACCTTAACGCCCCCTAAAACACAACGTCTTGGTGTGAAAGAGGCCTCAACCTACTTTATGGTCTCCTTTTAGTTGAAAAGTGCTGGAAAGTTATTTAAATCAAAGATGAAAAATTATCTCCTGGGAGAAAACTCAGGTGAAAGTGACTTGTATATGGCCTTGGTGTGTGTGGTTTTAGACACAAGAAGGGGAGGGGGGGTTTAGTTTTAGACATTACGGCCCGTATGCAATTCACTTTTTCTCCTAAGTGATATTTCACACCTTAGCAATAAAATGCCTTACAAGTGATCAGCAAACAAGAAAATACTCAGAATCATTTTGACAGAACATTTTTTACATACTTTTTAGTACTTTTTCAATTGCAGAGTGCTACAAATACAAGCTGAAAAATTATCTCCTAAAAGAAAACTCAGGAGAAAAAGTGAATTGCACATGGGCCTACGCATTTGCTGGGACCTGAGGACTGAGCTTAGTATATCCAGAGGATTACTATCTCAGAGTTTACTATAACGAGATTCGACTGTAGTTGTCCTTTAAGCTTTACCTGACACCTACCGAATCTACGTCTAAAAAAAGTTACTCCCTTTTCATTGTCTGTTTTAAGTTCAACAATCCGATGCCCAAGCCAGTAATGTCTGCTAACAGATAATGGCGCTGATCATTTCCATGAATATTTCTGAGTAAGACACCTGCTAACCATGTGATCCTCTGTCAATAATGCACCAGCTAAAATCTATTAACCCTTCACACTCTCGCATGCAAATGTTCAAACAAATGCATTCACAGATTTACTCATCTAGGCACAACTGTTATCCCTACAGCTAAGTTAAAAGCCGGGGTTTTAGTTCACAGAAGAATGCATTCTTATGCTTAGTCACCTATACTGCGCAGAAGTACCCAGGTAAACATAGGTGTCCTAACTCTGGCCCTGTAACATGCATAGTGCAGACATGCAAACACATTCATTGCATCAAACCTATCAAGGGATTAGGAGCACACATCCTGACGTCCTCTCCTGGGACAGATAGTGCATCTTACCAATCGCACAAGGGAGCTAACGTTATGTGTCCATGTGCACCATGCACATACACCAGCATAAGCTGTGTGCATGCTGACAAACACATACAGGGGAAGGAGGGAGTGCACCGAATTAGACCCTAGCCACAGGGGTCAGTAACAAGAAAAAAATACATATATCCAGGCACATCGCCTCTAGTTAGGACATTAAATAAGTTATTAAGGAAAGGGAGGTGCTGAAGGGGGTGTGGCCAGATTTTTGCTGTTTTCTGGCCACACCCCCTTCAGCACCTTTCCTTAATAACTTATTTAATGTCCTAACTAGAGGCGATGTGCCTGGATATATGTATTTTTTTTCGTATTTTTTTTAATGCACCAGCTAAACCCAGCACCTTCTGGTAATATTGGGCTCCCAGCACTGATACAATCTGCTTCACCATAAACTATGGCCCTTTAAGATGTAAGGTTTTCACTGTTTGCTAGGCTGTTTCATAGTCTTCCTCAGACTTCTACCAGGAGTGACTGCTCCTAGCAACAGCTTCACTTCTCAAACACAATGATAACCTTCAGTCGCTGGGTAACCAGGAGTAGCAACTAAGATTTGACAACAGTACCTCCTAATGCAGATCTACAGCTAGCAACCAAATAACAGCAACTAAACACCAATGGCAGCATTTCGAGACTGGTTGTCCAGGAGATAAGGGCCTTATGCTAGCTGTACACACAGACTTCAGTGGAATCTACAAGCTTATTGATCATCTTATGTTCCTAAAAGAATCTAAAGCCATTGCAGATCATCCTCTACTTACAAATGACTCCAGTTACAACGTTTCAGAGATACAAACAAAGTTGTCGCTATGTACAAAATGTACAATACTTTTTTTTATTACATATTTTCGTTAAATATGCCCAAATCCAGAGTTGACCAAAAGTAAATCATTTATCCACGTTTCCCATGTTTAAAGCGGGATTGTCACCATAAAAATCAAATTTTAACAGTAACTGGTCTGAGTGTAATAAGTGATAAAAGGCTTGATTCACAAAGCGGTGCTAGCTGTTAGCACGCCTGTGAAAACCCCCTTAGCACGTCTAAACGAGCTTTTCGTGCGCAAAACGTTATGTGCGCAAAACTTTACGCGCACACTGCACAGAGCGCAGGACCCTCCGCGCGAAGTGTCCATTAAAGCCTATGAGACTTTGCGCGCATAGGACTTGCAAAGTTAGCGCGCGATCTGATTGAGAAATCCGGTGCTAACCTACTTAGCACCCTGGTTAGCACGTCTAAAGACTTTAGACGTGCTAAGTAGGTTAGCACCGCTTTGTGAATCAAGCCCAAAGATTGCTAATCATGCATGCAAACCTTTTTCTGCCATTATGGTTGTTTTTTAACCACTTGAGGGCCGCGGTGTTAAACCCCACTAGTGACTGGGCCATTTTTACAGAAATAGGCCACTGCAGCTTTACGCTAGTCCAGGAGACTGTTTGCAAATTGAATTTGTTTGTAAGTAGGGGATTACCTGTATTTGAATGCAATCAACAAAACTGCTCCCCCTGCCCCAATTTAAAAAAAAGTAGGAAAACTATATCCTATGACCCAAAAATGATCACAATCAACTGTCATACTTTCAGAGATTCAAATGAATGTTAAACAGGTGTGACGTTATAAAATGGTACTGGAGTGTATCCAGTGTCAGAATTATTAGGGTCGTCACAGAAATAAGGAAGAATGCGGTCAGGAATATTGGAATAGTTACTTTAGGTCCGGCATCAGAATATCGTACCCCAAAATAATGTTACCATAAATGAATCCTACCCGGGTTGTTTTGGGGTTAGAGTGTTATCTGCTAGTTCTGTATTTTGTACAATCTTGTATTTTGTATATTGGTATATACCATTTGTCTGTATTATTATGTACCCCATGTTCATTTCTTACTTTGTACAGCTCCACAGAATATGTTGGCGCTTTATAAATCAATAATAAAAATAATAATAGTTCCTTTTTGTAGAGGGGTACAGGCAGTATCAGGATTTCCTGGGGTCTGTCGTTATACGGAGGTCCGTCAGCCTGTCAGGATTATCTGGCGAATACACAATTGAGGCCCAGAGTGGGCACATTGTGTCCTTATTACCACTGCGCGTCTCACACACGTGTCGGCTCATCAGCAGCCTTGGCAGGCGTCCTTGGCCCAGAGCCCCCTCGCTTCTCCTCTGTCAAGTGGATTTTTGGGTCAGTTCTCCAGAATGACGTATTGCAGACTTGTGGTCATTAATACCTCAGCTGCCGGCGGGCCGAGAGGCTCTCCTGCCCTCTACAGGCCAGATGTGGAACTCCCCATCACATCATCACATTCCTCAGCTAATAAGTACTAAAAATAGAGGATTTGACAAATTTTCTCCAGACAGCGGACATGATGTCACCTCACCGTTCTGTCCCATCACCCAGTTTCCAGAGATCTCGGCAGACCTGGCACCGAATGGGCAGGAAACCGACACTTTCACCCAAATATCCACTTTCCTTCTCAATTCCTCAATATAGTGGTGTTGATAGAGTCTAGAGGTCATGCAAAGTCTGATTCAGAATATTCTGTCTAACTTCAGAACTCACTATGGCACGCAACGACTAAAGCTGGTCTACAAAAGACAGCTACTAACCCAGCTGGAGTAAAAAGTCAGACAGTTGCCCACAGAATTGGAATTTTTGGATAAAATGAACAAAAGAAACCTGCTAGGTTGTTCTGGGCAATTACTTAATTTTAGATTTCTTTGCACAATTTTAATAAAATTGGCCCCAGTGAGTGAAGTGCAAATTATAATTGTCATTTACCATACCACTTGTACAAACTACAAAATGCTGGATTAGAATGTTAGCTAAGCAAACCAAAGGCAAGCCAAAATGCTGGGTCTCCTAAAAGGACAATCACAGGGTTCAGATAACTAGCTAAGCAAAGGTAAGAAGAAAAAAAAACCAAGGAAGGACATGGTGGTACTAATGACTGTATGGATGTGAGATGTGACAGAGTTAGAACCCAATTTCTGAACTGCTTTAAAATTTAGTTTTGAATACTGTTTGGATAAAAAACCTTAGATTTATTGTACTGACTACAGAGGGCAGATATTTTCCCTATCTTCCATTCCCTGAGATCTGCATGGAGCTTTGTGGATTTAATATGAAAACAGACAAACGGCAAGAAATGAAAAACAGCAATAAAAATGCAGACAAGTAGTTCTAACTTTTACCCACTTTACAAAATAATTTTCCATTTACTGCTGCCCCACTTAACGATTGGAGAATTTTCACGATTTTCCTGTCTAAAAAGGAAGTGAAGGCATTCTCACAGGGTAAAAGGACTGTAATACAAATTTGTGACGTTCTAACAAACTAATTTCCCAAAAAATTTTCTCGTTTCTAAGGAACTGTGTTTTAGGCCATATATGGTGGAACTGTAAAAAAAAGTCCAAAGGATTTGGTTAAGGGTATGCACCTGGGCATCATGTCTAATTAATGCTCCGATCCCTAGGAACCCTCGTCACACTCTCCTTGGCTGCCCATACCCCAACCTAACTTCTGCTCAAAACGAACTCATTAGATGCATCTTTACTGCCACCAAAATCAGAATAGCGGCTGCCTGGAATTCCCAGTTCCTATCTTTTGACTCTATTAAATGTAGGCTGGGACACATTCTCTTTTTTGAAAACTTGAGAGCCCGATTGAATGACACTATGAAGAAATTTCACAAGGTGTGGGATCCTCTGATTTCATACCTTGTGCACTCAGATCAAAATAGGATGGTACGCACTTGTTGAGACCAACAATATACCTTTGAGTCTTTAAAGGGACTCCGAGCAGTGCAGAAACTATGGAAAGATGCATATTTTAAAGCTCTCTTTCTCCTCTTTCCAATGATATATAAACCGCCAACCTACGCCTTTTAGTTTTCGCTATTTTCGCGATTGAAATTGCCGCGGCCGCGATTTCGATTGTGAAAATATAGAAAACTAAAAGGCGTAGGGCAACGATCATCAGAAAGAGGAGAAAGAGAGCTTTAAAATGATATCCATCAAGCCATAGTTATATTGTATTACACAGGACGACACTTTCCCCAGTGTCAGCAGCTCCATTCAGCAGAATGCAGCTGCTGACTTTGACAAAAAGTCGGCCTGTGTAATACAATATAACTATGGAAAGATGGATATCATTTTAAAGCTCTCTTTCTCCTCTTTCGACCCCTAAATCGTCATTCTACGCCTTTTAGTTTTCTCTATTTTCGCGATCAAAGTCGCGGCCGCGGCAATTTCAATAGCGAAAACTAAAAGGCGTAGGGTTGCGGTTTATATATCATTGGAAAGAGGAGAAAGAGAGCTTTAAAATGATATGCATCTTTCCATAGTTTCTGCACTGCTCGGAGTCCCTTTAAGGCGCTTCACGTTGAGGATGTTGATCGGAGGTACTCCTGGTCCCTGTGGATGTTCTTTACTTTCCTCTCATTCTGCCTTTCTTCTTTTCTTTACTTCTGTTACTCTGCTTTCTCCTATTTCTTTCTTTTTCTTCTTATAACTTCCCTCTCAAACAGCTAATTCCTACTGATGCGAATATACAGGAGCCCCTTACATAAGTGTTCTGCACTAAGTTAACAAATTTATCCTTAAACCCCCTGCTTCCCCTAGACCTCTAGATTCATCATAATAAACTATACTACTATATATTGGATCCCAACATGTTTAAGACTAATAACATGCCCGACCTCGCTGGAGGAAGGGTAATATTTTTGGTTGACAAATTAATGGTTATGAGTAGTCTCCATCCAACCATATTTGGTTTAGTGTCCGGATGGATGATTTGCTCTACAAAGTTATCTTTCTGTTGAGACTCCTCCTTACCCTACCTTTCTCCCTGCTGCACCTATATGTGTCCCTATATCCTATCCCTTTGACTTGGTGTGATCACATTCAGCGAATAACTGCTTCTATTCGCTAACTAGTGTCATCTCTATTTTTTTATATGTTTCTTGCTGAATGTTAAAACATTATGTTACACTGTTACTCTTATAACTGATACTCTGTTAAAAATTTGACGACGCACCTGTACCTTTAAGTAATTTGTACATTATTATAAGCTGTACACTTATTTTACTGAAAAATTAATAAAAACGATTGAAAACAAATACCATAGCAGCATGCAGTAATTTATTATTTTTTTTAATCTGAATAAAATAAAAAAAAAATCGGATTGTATAGGAAAAAAAAAAAACGGAATCGCATGTAGTGTGTAAAAGGCCTTAAGGCTGTATTTTATAGCATTAAAAAGCAAAGGAAAGGAAAAAAAAAATCTGCAGTTAGCCTTAGCGTCTGGCAGTCAGTTACAGGCCAGGTGTCAGTGTAGGGTTAGTGTTGGTAGGTTAGTGTCTGGCAGGCAGTGAGAGGCCAGGTGTCAGTGTAGGGTTAGTGTTGGGTAGGTTAGTGCCTGACAGTCTGTAATTGGTCAGTTTTCAGGGTAGGATTATTTATGGGCAGGTTAATGTCTAGCAGGTCAGTTATAGGCCAGGTGTCAGTGTTTGGTAGGTCAGTGTCTGGCAGTCCGTGAGAGGTCAGGTGTCAGTGTAGGGTTAGTGTTGGTAGGCTAGTGCCTGGCAGTCAATTACAGGCCAGGTATCAGTATAGGGTTAGTGTCTGGCAGTCAGTTACAGGCCAGGTATCAGAGTATGGTTAGTGTTAGGTTAGTATCTAGCAGTCAGTGAGAGGCCAGATGTCAGCGTAGGGTAAGGGTTGGTAGGTCAGTTTCTGGCAGTTACAAGCCAGGTATCAGTGTAGGGTTAGTGTTGAGTAGGTTAGTGTCTGGCAGTCAGTGAGAGGCCAGGTGTCAGTGTAGGGTTAGTGTTGAATAGGTTAGTGTCTGGTAGTTAGTGAGAGGCCAGGTGTCAGTGTAGGGTTAGTGTTGGTAGGCGAGTGTCTGGCAGTCAGTTAAAGGCCAGGTGTCAGTGTAGGGTTAGTGTTTGGTAGGTTGGTGTCTGGTAGTCAGTGAGAGGCCAGGTGTCAGTGTAGGGTTAGTGTTTGGTAGGTTGGTGTCTGGCAGTCAGTGAGAGGCCAGGTGTCAGTGTAGGGTTAGTGTTGGTAAGTGAGTGTCTGGCAGGCAGTGAGGGGTCAGTTTTCAGTGTTGGATTATTGTTGGGTAGGCTAGTGTCTGGCAGTCAGTGAGAGGCGAGGTATCAGTGTAGGGTTAGCGTTATGTAGGTTAGTGTCTGGCAATGTCAGGCCGGGTGTCAGTGTAGGGTTACTGTTGGGTAGGTTAGCATCTGGCAACTAGTGATAGGCTTGGATTCAAGGTAATGCTAGTTGTGAGTACCAAACTCAAGTATCCCTTATACATGTCTATCCGTCTATTAGATTTGCGCCATAATTATCCATAACATTTTTTCAAAATATACTTTGATAAACTAAAACAAGTTTATTTAGGTTTTTTTGTTTGGGTCTTAAAACTTACTATAAATGCAACGAGGTTAAACACCCTCTGAGCCCAAGCTGAACCACCTCCTGGGATATGCTGAGAAACTAGGGCACAGTGGGAAGCAAAACTCTTGCCACCTAATCGGAAACATTATGTAAAATTGGAGTCCACAGCCGCTGAATTCCTTCTATTCTCCTGAGTTCCCCACTGCCCCAGCCTTACTACAACAACTAATGTGTCATCTGCTCAAGATCGGGTGTCAATGCATCATTGTTCTGGCACATCAACTGTTAGCGCGATACGGTTTTGAAATTCCATTGATCATTGTGTCGTCATCATTCTGGGATCCAAACCGTGTTTTTATTCTGGGAATCTGAGAATACACGCATCACTATGGACAAAATTCAAATATAAAATGGCCATATGGTTTCACCAGCACAAGAATGCTTTTGCAGCCCAAAAAACTAATATGCATAATGCTGCTCAATAGAAATGGTCAATGAGTTACAAACCATTCCTGCTCGCAAGAAAATATTATGCAAAAAATGTATGCAGCTTAGAATTAGGCCAATCAGATGGACTTCCTGGTTTTGATTGGCCCAAATCCAAGCTGCATAGAATTTGCATGCAAGCAAGAATTATTTGCTTATCATCGACTATCCGAATTAACTCTTGGAGTAACTAAAGTAAAAGGCAGAGAGTATGTGTTCTTTTATTATTATTATTTAGTCCGAAATCAATCGTTCCCGTCGAGCCGTTCGTGCGGAAGATTTTGCTCGATCGCCGGCGGGTCGGGAGTGCGTCGATAGCGGCGTTCGAATGCCCGACGACCGACGCAACACAGCGGCAATACATTACCTGCCCCGGCCGGCGCGAGTCCTCCCGGTCACCGCCGTCTCTTCTCCGCTGGGCTCCAGGGCTGCAGCTTCACTGAACTTCCTGTCCCGGCAGGAAGTTCAAACAGTAGAGCGCCCTCTACTGTTTAAACTTCCCAGGACAGAAAGAAGTGAAGCCTGCCAGTCCGGAACCCAGCGGAGAAGAGACAGCGGAGACTGGGGGACACACGCCGACCGGAGCAGGTAATGTATGCGGGCCTGCGGGGGGTTTCATGTTGAAATCGATTTACAATCTGTTTGCAGTAAAGGCAGCTATACGATCCCTCTCTGATCAGATTCGATCAGGGAGGGATCTATCTGTTGGTCGCATCTGATGGCAAATCGACCAGTGTATGGCCACCTTAACATACAATTCACATCTATTGAAAAGCACATAGCTGGTGGAATAAATGCTAGGTCTTCATTTTTGGTGTACTGCAAGTGCAATTTGCATGTAAATGCATGAACGGCAGCGCCCACCTCCAATATATATACAGTTGTAGCCAAAATTATTAGCCCTACTTCTGAAATTAGTCAGCACTCTTGATTTCGCCATGAAAACGACCATTAACAACAAGTATTGTACCATGTTATCCATCAGTAAAAGCAAGAAGTTTTGAATTAGGATGATCCCATTTATTGGCTAACTTATGCTGGATCCGCACCACACAACTTTTCACAGCAATTTACCTGCCCGATCGATTATTTCCAGCATGTCCGATCTGAGGATCGATCGATTTTTGAACGATTTCCATTAGTTTCTATGGAAATCGCTCATAAAATCAATCGATTCTTAGATCGGACGTGCTGGAAATAATCGATTGGGCATGTTAATCGACCGAAAAATTGTATGGTGCAAATCCAGCATTAGAGGTAAATAAAAAGTCAGCTTTCGGCTAATAAGCCTTCTTGACACTTTGCTCCTGTATATTGACAAGGTGTTGAAACACACAGCTTATATATGTTACGGCCAGAACCCGAAGTTTGGCCAGAACTAGAAGTGGCCGGCCACTTCGGGTTCTGGCCGGCCAATGCGCGAACTGGCCGCTGCGCTGCGGCCAATGTGAGAAATGAAACAATTCCTGTAAGGTTTAATGTGATGTTGTGGCCGCAGCGCAGCGGGGGCAAAAAATGTATCACACATCTTTACTTTATTCAATGGCATTAAGCCGCCCGGCTTTTTCCTCTGCCTCTCTCTCCTCCCCCCCCCCCCCCCCCGCCTCTCTCTCCCCCCTTCTCTTATGGGCACAGCCGGGCGGGGACACGCGTGTCCAGGAGAGTCGTTCCTCGCGGCAGGAGAGCAGAGCGGGGAGGCTGCAGACATTGCTTCTGCCAGCACCCGCTCTGCAAGAACGGCAGGATTCCCCTGCCGCGACGAACGACTCCGGAGGGACACGCGTGTCCCCGCCCGGCTGTGCCCATAAAGAGAAGGAGAGAGAGAGGCGGGGGGGGGGGGGGGGGGAGGAGAGAGAGGCAGAGGAAAAAGCCGGGCGGCTTAATGCCATTGAATAAAGTAAAGATGTGTGATACATTTTTTGCCCCCGCTGCGCTGCGGCCACAACATCACATTAAACCTTACAGGAATTGTTTCATTTCTCACATTGGCCGCAGCGCAGCGGCCAGTTCGCGCATTGGCCGGCCAGAACCCGAAGTGGCCGGCCACTTCTAGTTCTGGCCAAACTTCGGGTTCTGGCCGTAACATATACACTGGACATTTGGTGGAGAAACAAAGTCTTTTGAAAACATAAATAACTTTCAGTAGATGCCCTAATTACAACTTCAGGAGAGTCTCACAGGGATGGTAGCTAATTTATGACAAACAGATAACACTACTTGTTTGCTAAAACATTAAAAAAAAAAAAAAAAAAAAAAACACTTGGAGAAACTGCTCTCCTATTGTTTCAGCTTTCTTTTAAAGAGAACCCAAGGTAGTTCCATGAGGGGAAGGGCAGGGGGGGGGGGGGGGGTGGCAGATGGGACACAGAGGCATGTTCTCTGCCTCATGCAATGAGTCTGTGTCACCACACCGCTGCTCTCTACCCCCTGCAAGCTGTGAAGGAGAGACAATCTCTCATTCCAGCATCTTGACCCAGAGGTCACAAAGGAGCAGCGTTTTTTTTTTGCCGCTACCTGATCCACTCAGCCCTCCTGGATAAGGTAGCCTACTTTTTTTTTTTTTTATGAGCCTACCTCGGGCTCTCTTGATGACTTGGTGTGATTTTGGTAACTGTGGTTTTTTTCCTGGGTCCCTATAAGTACATCATACGCCGGGACCCCACGTATCCTCATAATTGTTCTAAGACCTTCAAATTAAAAGAAGTCCTACAAATTCAAAAAACTGTACTGTATAAACACTTCCCTGCAAACATGTCTCAGATTTTACACCTGTGATCATCAGTCATTAACAGGAAGGACCTACAGGCACTAGATGTGGAGAGGAGGAATGAACAAGACACAGACTAGTAGAGACAAGACCTGGAAAATGGACAATATTAATTATTACACACAGACATGAAGCCATAATGGGGAGACAGTTGGAATTTTCCCTTATGTATAAACACACTGCCAGAAGACGCCATATGTGCTGGGTACATACCATGCTCTTCACAGGGCACCTGCAACCGGTGAGACTCCATGCTGAGTGACAATATGGTGACACAGAGTCCCTCCCCCCACCATGTTAGTGACAGGATATGGCAGCATGAAAGGGTTAGTGACAAGGTTTAGCGCTGGGCACCCTAATAGCTACATTTCACAGAGACATGAAAACACTGAATTCTCAGAGACAGTCATCCATTACAGTAATTCACAGAGGCAGCTCTCCAGCTCCCCCTAGTGTACAGACATCCTAGATGGATGGCAACTATAAGGGGTTTAAATGTACATAAGGCCTTTAAATCAGTTTACTCTACTTGAAAATTCTACACAGTATCCATGTGGTGCTTAACTGCTCCAGTGATTACCTCACTGAGGGCCCTTTTCCAAAGGTGGCTTATCTGTGCACTCAGTGAGCTATTACCAAGCAGCAGCAATCAGTTGCCAGGCATCAGCAATCAGTTGTTAGAGTTCAACAGTCTTTACACTGCCCATAAACTGCTTGTGGGAAAGGGCCCTTGCTAAACTATTCCAAATGTGGCCTGTTTAGTGGATGTACTGTGGGCATTGAGAGTATTGATCACTGTGGTAGTTCCACCTGTTGACCCTCCTCTCACACTTCCTCTGAACCCTTCCCCCAATATCATTTAACAGTTACCCCATTATGTCTCCTACAAAAGCAGAAGCAGAGCAGAAGAGGAGATAGATAGATTAGCAGCAAGGCTCTGCAGACTGTACCTTTGGTTCTACCTTTATCCCCAGTACCTGAGGGTGAAATCAGGAAAAGAGAGTTAGGAGTTGGGATACATTGGAAATGTGGTGAAATTTAAAGCTATTCTGGCTATATCCAACCTCTCCTTCTGTGATTTCTGTATGGTAACCCGGTAAACATTAGAACTGGAGGCGTTGGATGGATATTAAGATGAAATGCTGATGGGGTTTGTTGGAAGTAAGAACTGGTGGTCAATAGATAGAAGTTAAGTTGCATCAAGTGTGTGGAGGGCAGGACCTGGTGACTACAAGTCAAAAGGTTGTTATGAGTTGTCAGAGTTCGGGGTGGCATTGCTAGCCCCTGGCGGGAAGAGGGCAGGTTTCCTACATTGGGGAACAGAAAACTGTGGCCACTGGTGGGTTGTTCTGGGATTCAGAATTCTAGCACTGCACAAATGATTCAGGAACTCATGGAGGGGAAGGGGAGTCGTAAATTGACAACGTTTAAAAAAAACCCCAGAAAAAAAAGGACTTTTTGTCTTAATACTGTAAACAAGGAGAATACACACAAAAACCTAAATCAAAATATTTGGTGTAGTTATCTTCTGCCTTGCGAAACGGCATAATTTCTCTCAGGTACAAATGATAAAAAATGTTGGGAGTTTTTAAACTTACTTGAATTTCAGTAAGTAGGTTTATCCAAATCTCCAAAATCAGAACGTGACAAGAGTACTGCAGTGGATTTAGGCAGTTTTCATTGCTCTGTCTTGATGTTGAGTTTAGGACTTCTTCCAGCACTCGTAATTATTTTTCTTTTGCTGAAGATAGTCCTTTAGGACTATTGACTATTGTCTAACTTCAGAATCAACCAGACACTTAATGATAATGCATCATGGATAAGCATCTGCCTGTTCTTACTATTATTGAGGAGACCATTCATTTTGACCCTGAACTTTGTGTGTAAAAATGCAGCCTCCAAACCTGCAAGAAATGTACACCTCGCTTACAGTTACCTTCAGACACCCATTTTTGTACAACTCCTCAGCAAACTGCTTGGTGTTAAAGGCAAAGGTTTCAAATTTGGACTCCGTAGCCCAGAGCACCTTCTGTCATTTTTTTTTACAATTTTTAACTCATTCCCTACTTTCTTGTGCATAAGGGAATTGTTCAGCCTTCTTTAATGTTGCAGGCATGGCCTTCATAGAAATTAGTATTTCATGAAGAACATTTTTAACCAAACTTCTCTGACTTGTAGAGAGGTGTACCAGGGTCTCACTGGTTTCTGACAGGTGTGAGCTGATGGTGTAACTGGACATATCAGAACTTTTAGGCTACTTTCACACCAAGACGTTGCGTTTTAGGTGACGTTAAGGTCGCATAACGTGCCCCTAACGCAACGCGTGGTGGTGTTGAAGTTGGACGTCAGATTGAGCTGCGTTATGCAGCTCTCAACAGCCACTCCAGGATAGTGATGGGAAGTCTGGATCTTTTTTAAAAATTCGAATCATTCGAATTGGATCATTGAAAAGATCTGGATCTTTGAACCGAATCATTTGAATCATTTTACTAGGGAAGCAGACTGGGTGAAATGACAAGCAGGACAGGACTTTCCCTGCACTGTACATTCTGTATGTTCCTGTTTCCTCCAGACAGGCATCCACTGTGAACCGAATCTTTCATTGTGATGATCTGGATGATTCGACTCACAAAAAAGATCCGGATCAAATGAACCGTACCTGATCGTACACTATGAGTCCCACCACGAGTCACCACAGTGCAGTGAATATTAATTAGCCATGTGGCTAGTCACTGAGCAGGTGCAAACAATCTAACTCAGCTCTATAGGGGTATAACGTACAGCATGCTGCACTTTCATTTAATGTGCAGCGTTATACCCTAATGCAACGTGTGCACTGTGAACAGCACATTGGTTTTACAGTGATGTGAGTTAGGCTGCGTTACTGGCTGCTGTAACGTGGGACTTACATCCTTACGTCCCACTGTGAAACCAGCCTAAAGGCAAGTTAACAAGATGCATCTCATCAGCTGCTCTACATTTTCCTGACTGACTATTGCATTTTCAGCTATCAACACTGCCTACTTCTTTGCAGTTTTATAAGTAGCATCCCAATTCTTCTATATAAGCACAGTATTTCAAATATCGGCCAGTGAGGCCTTGCTGCTGCTATATCTTATTGCTTTGTTCAGTCTTTCCACTGTGTAAGGTTTTTTATGTTGCTCTGTCTTCAGCAACCTCAGCTTGTTGGTTATACAAGGGTTTTCTTTTGGTACAATAATTTAATTTCTCCCACAAAGAGTCTACTTGACAATTTAGTTTTTAGCTTGCAAGTTATCTTGGTTTTCTTTAGTAGGTTTGATATAGCAGCTTAGTGGGCCACTTATGCCTGCAAGTTCCATTGCTGTTCAAGTGTTCCTGAGAGAATTCATGCACTTTTTAAAACTGAAAAAATACATTTGGCGGGAGTGGGGTTAGGCCCAATTTCCACTAGTTATTACGTTTCCATTGTGTTTTGAAAAATGCATTCTCACTGACTTGAATGAGAATCGTGGCAAAATTGTGGCGTTCAATGTTACTGTGATCTTTCAAAATCACAGTGATTTTGCCAGGATCCTTATTCAATTGAATAAGAATGTGTTTTTCAAAACGCAAACAGCAGATACACAAACACAGCCAGTGGAAATTGAGCCTTAGGCTTACTTCTAATTTGAACAGCTCCCTTGGTCTTTTAGCACCTGGGAGCAAGGATTGCTAGCCAGTGGCAAAAATATTTGAGATGTATGGAGTACCAGAGAGGAACAGCCAGTCAAAAAAAGTAGGCTTCAGAAAATCATCTTATTAAGAATGAAGGACATGGAGCATGGGAGGTTGGATGGGACGACATGTATGGGGCAAAATAGTCTGGTGGTTAAGGTGCTAAGGTACGTGGTTATGAGGTTATTTATATGGGTAGCGTGCATCTGAGGAAGGTGCCAGGATGGTGGGCAAGTGGAGTGTTTTGCTACTGGGGAACAATGACTGGTGACAAGAAGGCTGGAGGATCGCTTCCTTATTTTGTGGTGGAGCAAGTTCTGGTTATCAGTGGTGGGAATTCTGAATCAGAAAGACAGCCATAAGGGTCACTGACATGCTCTCACCTTTGTATGGAAGTATTGGAAGACATTCCTTAAGATATCAGACTCAATTCGTGGTAAAACAAGTTCTGTGGGAGCATAAACTGCCACATATCCGTAACACAGGATCAGTGCACTCTTTATCTTCTCCAGGTCACCATCCGTCCGATCCTGAAACAAATAACAGAGTTCTCAGCATGGCGTCCATTTATCCTGTAGCGGCTCTACAAACAATAAACCTTACTGCCCAATGCCGAGAATTCAAATATAGGCATAATGCGACAGGCATTCTCTACACTCACCCCATGATCAGCGTGGTAGTGGTGTCAAGCGGCAAAGTTAAATGGGGAGAGCATGTAGCGTGTGTACGGAGCTTTACAGTTTTACTCAGGTTCAGATGCCATGCACTGATGAGAGCCAGTTTAATCCAATACCGCTTTCTGCAACAGCGCAGGAGATAGAGAAAAGGCCAAGGCACTAGAACTTATTTTACATCATTAGGCATCTATTAGTGCACTCATGTAACAAAGGTGCCTGGAAAAGGAGGGCGGGGGGATTCCTGCTAGTAGAATATCTGTAAAATTACCATTATTCTGCTACTTAATTCCAATTGAAAATACTGGTAATGATTACAGATATTTTACTATGCCTTAACCTAGCCCTACTCTCACACAAAACCCTCCCTTTACCACTCCACTCCCTCTACTGATGCCTAACCTAAGACCTCCCTCTACTGATGCCTAACCTAAGACCTCCCTCTACTGATGCCTAACCTAAGACCTCCCTCTACTGATGCCTAACCTAAGACCTCCTTCTACTGAGGCCTAACCTAAGACCTCCCTCTACTGAGGCCTAACCTAAGACCTCCCTCTACTGAGGCCTAACCCCCAAGACTTCCCTCTACCGTTGCCTAACCCTAGGACCTCCCTTTACCGATACCTAACCCTAAGACCTCCCTCTACCGATGCCTGACCCCAAGACCTCCCTCTACCGATGCCTGATCTTGAGACCTCTCTCTACCGATGCCTGATCCTGAGACCTTCCTCTACCGATGCATGACCCTGAGACCTCCCTCTACCGATGCCTAACCCTGAGACCTCCCTCTACCGATGCCTAACCCTGAGACCTCCCTCTACCGATGCCTAACCCTGAGACCTCCCTCTACCGATGCCTAACCCTGAGACCTCCCTCTACCGATGCCTAACCCTGAGACCTCCCTCTACTGATCCCTAACCCTAAGACCTACCTCTACCGTTGCCTAACCCTAGGACCTCCCTTTACCGATACCTAACCCTAAGACCTCCCTCTACTGATGCCTAACCCTAAGACCTCCCTCTACTGATGCCTAACCCTGAGTCCTCCCTCTACCGATGCCTAACCCCAAGACCTCTCTCTACCGATGCCTAACCCCAAGACCTCCCTCTACCGATGCCTAACCCTAAGACCTCCCTCTACCGATGCCTAACCCTAAGACCTCCCTCTACCAATCCCTAACCCTAAGACCTACCTCTACCAATGCCTAACCCCAAGACCTACCTCTACTGATCCCTAACCCTAAGACCTCCCTCTACGATGCCTATCCCACAGACCTTCCTCTCCCTAGGCCTACCCTCCTTACCCCCCCCCCCCCCCCCCTAGTTGGTGCCTAACACTTAACCCACACCCTGAGCTCACACTTGTGAAATTTCAGAATGTAAATCTGGGTGTGGAAAGATTTTACAATGAGCAAACACTGACTTCATAATTTATAAATAAATAGTGAAAAATTAAGCAATTTTAATCATTACATTTTATTCAGTAAAGTTGCTCTTTAATAAAAAAAGAAGGTTACAAAAGTGTATGGTCAATTTTTACAAGCCTAGAGTTAGACTTAAACAAAAAAATCTTGGTAAAGAAAACAGTTCAGCTCTATACACATTGCAAGGAATAATGGCAAACCTCATTTCAGTTTGTTTTATGTGTGCATAAAACACAGAAATTCCACCGTGTTTCTAAAAGGAACTGGCAAGATGGAAGGTCAAGGTTTGCGGCCAGTGAATGCATTAGTGCAGGTGCTGAAAATGATGCTCTGTATAAGCGCATTACTCATGTGGTGAGGTAATAGTTTGATGGAACTTTGTACTCCAAAGAGTTGTGTTATCAAGAAGTGAAAAATAAGAAGTCATTTTTTTGGGGGGAGGGTTGATGGTTACAAACAAAGAGAAAATAAAAGTAAAAAACCCAACAAAACACAGCATGAAGTGCCTAACTAAGTTGATGACAATTTTAACAACAAACGCAGATTTGCCACTAAAAAACAACCGAAGCGAGACATATATGGAGGCTGACATGTTTTTTCCTTTTAACAATACAAAAGTTGCCTGGCAGCCCTGCTGGTCTATTTGGCTGCAGTATTGTCTGAATAACACCAGAAACAGGGTATATGGCTAAAAGCATTAGAAGCAGAGGATCAGCAAGATAGCCAGGCAACTGGTATTGCTTAAAAGGGAATAAATATGGAAGCCTCCATATTCCCCTCACTATAGCTGTCCTATCGCGAAAATCGTAAAATATATGTAAACGCATACAAATACTGTAAGAAGTAAGTTTCTTCCATATTAAAATAAGCCATAAATTATGTTTTTCCTATGTTGCTGTCACTTGCAGTAGGTAGTAGAAATCTGACAGAACCGACAGGTTTTTCGACTATCCCATCTCCTCATAGGGGATTCTCAGGGTTTTGTTTATTTTCAAAAGCACTTAGTGAATAGGGGTTGCTCTGTCCAGCTGCCAATAAAAGTGTGCAGCGAGCAGGAAGGCTGGCCAGCATCATTGTATAAATCCTTTTCAGGGAATGTCTTTATAAAAAATAAGAGCCTTGCTAAGAATCCCCCATGAAGAGATGGACTAGTTCAAAACCTGTTGGTTCTGTCAGATTTCTACTACCTATTGTGACAGCAACATAGGAAAAAAGTAAAAAGAAAAGCTAATTTTACTCAGCAAGAAAAATACTTCTTTGTATATGTTTACACACATTTAAAATCTTACAATTTTTCGCAATAGTCGTCCTTTAAGGCTCTCTTCACAAATTTTCTGCAAAAAACCCCACATAATAAAACTGCCTACATATATTCTTTTTCATAATGGACTTGAGGATCATGCATGTCGATCGAAATGCAAATTTTCACAAACTCGCATGCAAAGTTAATTACATACAAATTCATGTAAATTATCTTCATTGATATGCATGGAAAAATCAGAACACGAAAATTCACCTAAAAAATAAACAAAAAATAAAGGAATCAGATGCACAAAATGCAAAGTGCAGAGTCCCAAATATGAAGAAAAAGGTGCAAAAATGCTGCCAAAAATGGCAGAGATAAGTGTTGAGGCACCCTTAAGCTAGTCTGTGTCTAGTCACATGACCACGTTATACTATAATTTAGCCATAGAACAGTCATATGAAAGCTAAAAGGTACCATTTGGGCAATCTGCCTGTTAAACTATCAGATAGTGTATTTATATCCAAGGCTGGAGTTGTGCTTTAAAGTGCAACTGAATGTTTGGCAGTTGCAGAAACAGGAGACCTGATGACAAAGTTCCCATCATACAAAAGGATTACGGTATACATTCTGGACGTTATGTTTAAATGTGTTTGCATACAAAGGAAGCCGAGTGGACTTCTTGAAGTTTTGCGCATCATCTTTTAGAAATGGTTGATTGTTAAGAGCCACCTGTGAGCTGTCAGGTTAGAGATCTGCTTTTACCATCTCTAAGAACTGTGCTCTTCCCCCCCTCCCCTTACGTTTGAGGTTAAAAAGCTAGAAGGTGAAACAGTAACCACACAGTGATCACACGTTACAGTTCCTGTACAGATGATCCGACGCCCCCGTATTCTACTACACAGTCTCAGAAGCCCCCTCCCCCTGGAAAATACAAACAAATCTTTCCATTCTTTCCAGAGGGAACACAATACTCTGCTGAAACGATGAGCAGGAAGCACATTGGCCAATCCCTTCGAGAGGAAATGGCAGCCATCTTATCCACCCCCTAACCTACAACATAACACTGCTAGTCTGCTATGTCCATTAGAGTCAGGTCTGAAGATTGAATTAACATTCCCCACGTAGAGCGTCACCACTATGGCGGGAGGGGGCTGCAGATCCAACCTGTAAACAACTTTCTGCGCTTTGCCGACAGCGCCACGGATAACGTAGCTGGACGGGTTTCGGAGGAGGACGCCACCAATCCATAACGTTTATGTGAAAATCTGGCAAAACGATTGAAAAAAAAAAATTAATACAAAGGGCAACTGGGTATTGATAAGGGGAAAATATCTGAAGTAAACCTGTTCTATCGCGAAACTTCCAGACCGCAGGAAGCGATTTACAGGCACCTGGAGAGATCCTCTATTCCTTCCAAAACATATTACTGAAGAGAGACTATTTTACCAACTTGGACATTCGCCCTAGTCACAAAGATTTAAGGGTCCAATGCGAAGGCCTTTAATGGCTCCTTAAAGGGTACCTGAGATGGATGAGAGAGGGGAAAAAAAATACATACCTAGGGCTTCCTCCAGCCCCTTGCACGTCATCCTCCGCCTCCTGGTTTGTCTGGAATTGGCCCCGGAAAGTCCTACAGCCAGGGCTAGTCTGCGCAAGCACAGTCCGTCTGCATGCGCTCCCATGGCCAGGAGTATTCTGGGCCTGTGCAGCAGTACTGAGCATGAGCAGTACACCCCAGACTGGAGGACTTTGTGGGGCCAATTCTGGACGATCCAGGAGGAGGAAGAAGATGGTGAGAGAACGAGCGGCATGAAGGGGGCTGGAGGAAGCCCCAGGTATGTATATATTTTTCTACACAGCCCATCTCAGGCTCACTTTAAAGCAAGTAAGGCAGAAAGCTGGCACATCCAATATAATTCTCAATTTGTTTTGTATAAAAAATATCCAATGTTTCGGAACCACGTAGGGCCCCTTTATCAAGGCAAGGTTTGCTCGTAGGCAACAATTACTTTAAAGCAAACCGGAAATGAAAATAAACTTATGAGATAATGAATGTGTAGTACAGCTAAGAAATAGAACATTAGTAGCAAAGAAAAAGTCTCATGTTCTCCAGTACAGGAAGAGTTAAAAAATGACCCACTGGGTGGAATAAAGTCCTGTTTTCAGAAGCACTTTAATAACCAAGAAACATTGAGAAACAGCTTGAGATAAGGTTTTACTGCAGGAAAATGTTTGCTTTGCTTCAAGTTTGGTTTAAAGAGAAACCGTAACCAAGAATTGAATTTCATCCCAATCAGTAGCTGATGCCCCCTTTTACATGAGAAATCTATTCCTTTTCACAAATGGATCATCAGGGGGCTCCGTATGACTGATATTGTGGTGAAACCCCTACTACAGAAAACTGTGAGGACCATGGTCCTGGCAGTTACCTGTCTGTGAACCTCATTGCATTGTGGGAAATAGCGGTTTACAGCAGTTTCCAACTGCTAAAAAAAAAACAAGCAGCATCTCCTTCCACTGACATCACCTGCCAGCAGTAAAAATGTCACCATGTGATAAATGTCAGAATGTAAATCAGGGAGAGGAAAGATTTTACAATGGGCAAACACTGACTAAATCATTTATACATCATTATTGTAAAAATAAAGCATTTTTTTTATTACATTATTTTCACTGGAGTTCCTCTTTAAAGGGGTTCTGTGGAGCCTTAAAAAAAAAAAAAAAACACTTACCTGGGGCTTCTATCTTCCCCCTGCAGCTGTCATTTCCCGCGCCGTCCTCCTACAATCATCCGTTCCCCGCCGACGGTCCCGGTCTAATTATTCATCTAAGCAGACTGCGGCTGTGCGGCCTTAGCCGCGCGCATCATCGGGCGCTTACTGCGGAGTTGCAGTACGAGAAAACCTCATACTGTACCTTAGCAGTAAGCTCCCGGAGACCCGAGCGGGAGCGAGCATTATTTGTCTTGTTAGACGAATAATTAGACCACACCGGCGGCGGGGAAAGGAGGCTAGTAGGACGACGGCGCGGGACATGACAGCTGCAGGGAGCCGATAGAATCCCCAGGTAAGTGTCTGTTTTTTAAAGCCTCCACAGAACCCCTTTAAGCAACCACTTGCCTATTAAATAAATGGGGGTGCGCTCAAGCACCAGAGGACACAGGCTTAAGCCAAGTACACACAAGAGATAAAAGTCTTTGGAAAAGTAAAGCTCAAAGACCAATTTTACCCCCTTCCATGTAGCATGAGAGCCATACCTACACAGTCTATTCTATTAAGCTGAGAACACCCATCAGATAAAAATCTTCGCAAACTGAGGAATTCATCTGTCACATAGGTTTGTCAGGGAGGTATGAAAGATTGGTCTTTCTAAAGATGCTGTACACATGCAAAAAATCAGTTCCTGCAAAATGCTTCCATAGTCTATATTATCTGGAGAGCTCATACACACCTTGTTTAAAGAGACACTGGAGCAAAAAAATTAATTATGATACAATGAATTGGTTGTGTAGTACAGATAATTACTAGAATATTAGAAGCAAAGAAAATATTCTCATTTTTATTTTCAGTTACATAGTTTATTTTATAACATTGCATCATTCTCCAATATTTACAGTTTAAACACTCCTCATTCTAAATGATTTTACAGAGCAGGCCAGTGAACTTTTGACCTGTCCTTTGCAGAAGAAAAAAAACAATACAATGACTGACAGTTGAGATAACTAGCTTCAGAAGACAGAGCTCTCTGCGACTTTGAAAGTCGTGGAGCTCAGTGGCTCTTTTGCACAGATAACAACTGGAGTTCCTTAACTCTTCCTATACTGGAAACGATATTAGACTTATGTCTCTGCTCCTAATGTTTTATTTCTTAGCTGTACTACACATACAAATCATATTTTTTTTCGCTTCAGTGTCTCTTTAACGGACAGTCATCTGCATATAAGATCCACTGAGATGAATCTGAAATATTGAGAGATAAATATCTTTCGTCTGGCTCTTTTGTGAACTTTTCTTTACAAAGATTATCTGCAGATTTTCCCTTTGATCTTTCATTTTTCAAAGATTTATCTTGCGTATACCCAGCTTTAGCATTCAAAATCTGTGGCAGTTGTATAATACTACAACTACATGGCAGTTGTAAAATTGGCCAGTCGTCTGCAGATAAAAATTGGATGTGTGTATGGACCTTTACCTTTCCGTTAAAGGAGTGATCAGCCAAAATCTAAAAAAATTAGCTTTACTCGCCTGGGGCTTTCTCCAGCTCCTTGCAGTCGACTGTACCACACTGACCACTCCGCGCCGCCGTCCTGGACTCCGCGCACGGTGCGGAGGCCGACCCCGAGGTCATCCTTAATGTGCCTGCGCGAACCGCCACTTTCAATCAAGCCCACGTTGTACGTTGCTTACTGCAGTATGTGGGCTTGATTGACGTTGGCGGTTCGCGCAGGCACAGTGAGGACGAGGTCGGTGTCGGCCTCTGCACCGTGCAGGGAGACCGAGACGGCGGCGGAGAGCGGAGCGGTCAGCGTGGGACAGTCGGCTGCAAGGGGCTGGAGAAAGCCCCATGTGAGTAAAGCTCATTTTTTAGATTTTGGCTGATAACTCCTTCAACTTCTGCTTGTACATAATGCCCTTAGAGGTCAATGGGCCCCCCAGATACACCTTGGGGAGTTTGCAGGCACCACTTTAGAACTTTTGTGGTCTAGTTACAGCTCGTCACCTGGCAGGTTCTCTTTAACCTCAGCACCGCACAATAACAGAGGAATGCCAGAAAGCGCCGTAAAATAACTCTGCACTAATAAAGAGCTCATTTGCTCGAAAGCTACTTTGGCCGATGCGTTTTGATTCTCTTTTACGTGTGTAATAAAATATGCCGAGTTTAGGTTACCGTCTCTTCCTGGAAGATCAGCCCACACAATTCACATAAACGTCAGGAACCGCCCCCATCTGCTGCACCATAACAGAAACACACATGTATCCCCGCCATAAAAGAAATATTTACACAGAGACATTATTGATATCACACATGCACAGTGTTCCTGAATACAACATTTATGAGCATACCTTTTATATTTCTTTATTGGAGGTGGGGGGGCGTTAGCCCGTAACAGAAGGAAATTATCAGCGGCTAGCATTGTTCCTGTTTACAGTTACAAGTGCCACTGGTGACCTACCAATCTGTCTGTGTAGCAGCAATATAGATCCTCTGGCTGTGATGCTTTGATTTGTTCTGAGTCTAAACTAGTCAGCTACTCGTATAAGTTTCAGGTAAGCGATATATAAATGGCTGTAGTCAGATGATCAGCTTAAAGAAACCCTGAACTGAAGATTAAAAGTCAAAATAAACATACACAGGTCATACTTACCTCCTGTGTAGTCTACTCCTCAATCTCCTTCTCCTTTCCTGCGTCCTGTTTTTCCACTGTGATCAAGGGAATTCTCCATCCTCCATTTTGAAAATGGTCATTACCCCCTAACAGCTTTCTGGTCAGCACACTGTTAAACTGTCATATCGCCCACTTGAGCCATAGGAAAACATAGATATTACTTGGCATGTCAGTTGTCCTCTCAGCTATAACTGACAGCAACTGATAAATAACTGACAGCAACTGATATATTTCAATTCTGACAAAATGTTGTCAGAACTCAAAGTGATCAAAGTCAGAAGAAAATGGTGCGCTTCTGATAGGAACTAATAGCAAGGTAACTATGTAATGTTCATTTGACGTTACCTCATGTTTTTATTTTTAATAATTTTACTCAGTACAGGTTCCCTTTAACAGCCAGAACTATTTCCAATATTTAGAAGCAGCACAGTCCCAGTATTTCATAGTGATATTAGGTGCATTTTAAAAGGGAATATCCACCAAGTTGGGGACAGTTTGGAGGTGGCCATTGCTGGATATAAAAGATACAGTTTCACTGAAAATAATCCCTAACCCGAAAATAAGCCCTAGCGGTGCAGCACCGATCAATCACCAGCCCGGTCATCCCAGCACACAGTAATGTGTACAGTACACACGCAGTGCGGTAGCATACGGTACCTTTGGATCAGCACAAGGGAACAGGAAATGTTCTGCTTAGAGACACTTCCTGATGCGTTATTAGGTGCAGCCACCTCGGGTGCTGGAACTGCTGAAGCTGGCCACCCACTCTGCTCCTCCTCCTGGCAATCTGCACTGGGGCATCCTCAGCAAAATCACTGCAGGGTTTAAGTACCACTTCATAGAAATATAAGACATCCCCCTGACAATAAGCCCTGGCACATCTTGTGGAGCAAATGTTAATATAAGACACTGTCTTATTTTCGGGGAAACATGGTTTGTGTGGCATAATATCAGTTGTGCACCTAATCCAAGAGAATGATCTTGAAGAGGAGCTCCAGTGAAAATAATGTAATAAAAAGTGCCTAATTTTTACAATAATTATGTATTAATGATTTAGTCAGTGTTTGCTCATTGTAAAATCTTTCCTCTCCTTGATTTACATTCTTACATTTGCCACATGGTGACTTTTTTACTGCTGGAAGGTAATGTCACTGCTTGCTTTTTTGGCAGTTGGAAACAGCTGTAAACAACTATGTCCCACAATGCAACGAAGTTCACAGACAGGAAATTGTCAGGAACATGGTCCTAACATCACACTGTGGGAGGGGTTTCACCACAATATCAGCCATACAGAGCCCCCCGATGATCCAATTGAGAAAAGGAAAAGATTTCCCATGGGAAAGGGGGTATACTGATTGGGATGAAGTCCAATTCTTGGTCACGGTTTTCTCTTTAAGGTAGATGGGCAAGGTGCCAGGCTCTCTCACATGAATATAAAGGTGGCTATAGATTAATTGATTTTTTTTTTACCAGAAAAATCTGATCAATTTTTGCGCTTGATCAAATAATTTTAAAAAAAAGTTAAGATGTGAAACAGAGGCGCCAGCAGGATAAAAGTTGATAAAATCTTTAAAAGTGCTCGGAGGAAGTGGTGGACTTGCCTCCCAAAAGCAGACAAGAGATCCTGTCTTCATATAAATCAAAACATTTATTTTACGGTACCCCAAACAACATTGCAACGCGTTTCGCAGGTCAAGCCCGCTTCATCAGGCAAAAATTGGGGATAACAGGAGATCTGTAGTAACGGATTTAGCGCCTCACTGAGAAAATTAAAAAGGTATAAAAACAAAAAAAGCAATACAAAAAGAACCAGAAAAAAAGGCTGTGAAAAAAAGGTCTATACACACTTAGGATAGCGAGTGATGATAAATGTGGCTTGAAATCGCCAAACCCTTACAAGTGAGAGAACGAAGTTTCACATGCACATATCTCTTCTTAAAGGACAACTGCAGTGAGAAGAATATGGAGGCTGCCATATTTATTTCCTTTTAAATACCCATTGCCCGGCAACCCTGCTGATCTATTTGGCTGCAGTAGTGCCTGAGTAACACCAGAAACAAGCAGGCAGCTAATCTTGTCAGATCTGACAATAATGTCAGAAACACCTGATCTGCTGCATGCTTGTTCAGGGTCTATGGCTAAATGTATTAGAGGCAGAGGATCAGCAGGATTGCCCGGCAACTGGTATTGTTTAAAAGGAAATCAATATGGCAGCCTCCATGTCCCTCTAATTCAGTTGTACTTTAACCAATGTTCCTACACTAACTGTGTGGCCTACAAAAAAAAAGAAATCTCAGGCAACAGGAAGTAAGCTTTACACCTGCCATTTATAGGATGGGAATCGATATCAGCCAATAGGAAATGTGAAGCTGTGGGTTTTGAGCTCACTAATCCAGTATGCCACCTAGATGACAGATTAAAGAAGCAAGCTATGCCGCCCCTTGCCCTAGAATGCCAACAACACACTGCCCCGAGACGCACAGTACTTCTGTACCTTGAAAATATTGAAGATTCCCATGTTTTTCTTCATAATGTCAGATTTCAGGAACTCTGACAGCTTGTCCAAGGTGTCGTCCAGATGGTGAGCTGAGCAGATTCCAAACGCAATGGCCAGACCCTGAGGAGGAGAAAAGCACTGATCATTTCACACAAACGGTCACTGAATGGAGACAACACAGTAGCCATCTTGCTGGGCCAGCCATAGGATTTCCTACAAAAGCCTGTAATCTGTATAAGCCAGTCACATGATCACAGAACATCAAGGTACTTTATTAGAGAGGCAGTCAAACCCCTCTCAGAAGTTTAAACCAACCTAAAAAAAACATTCAATGGCTCCCTGTAAGGGAATACATTGGGCCCATTTATAAAGAGCTGGCTCTCTGACTACAGATCCCCAAAGTAGCCAAAAAGAGACAATCAGTACTCTGATCGCCAACTATAAATATCCTAAAGCCTATAAATATTCCGTTGATTAATTCACTTCAACAGAGCTTTGGATGGAGAAATGAGATGAGCTAAAATAAAGCATTGACCTGCGGTCAATAATAAAATCAATAGGCTTAATAAAATCAGGCCTATAGCGAGCGGCGAACTCACTCACTTCCTTGATCCACCGCTCGCCCCGTGACTTTCTGCAATACAGCACACTGAAGTACAGAGGGCAGCATTGCAGGAAGTGAAACGCAAGAAAGTGAGTGAGTTCCCCGCTCGCTATAGGCTTGATTTTAAGGAAACTAGTTGGAGGGGGGGGCGTGGAAGGGGGGACCCAGGTGAGGGAGGTGGGTACAACCCTCCTCCCTGCCGCTGTGCCCACTGCCCCCCTTCCTGGCTGCTACCCCCTCCAGCAGGCGGCCGCCAACCACCCACAGACAGGGCTGTGACACTGGAAACGTATACTTTTCTTTGTCATATGGTGGCCACTAATGATCCAATCGTTTTCATCCAATCTTACCATTTCTATGCAATATAAGGGAACTGCCTAAAGTATGCATCCAATATACTCACTCAATTTACCCTTATACTATATAGATTTGGTAAAATTGGATGAAAAAGATTGGATCATTAGTGGCCACCTTAAAACTGTCTGTGTAAAACAGTGATCTGCAAACTTGGCTCTGCAGCTGTTAAGGAACTACAAGTCCCAAAATGCATTGCAGGAGTCTGACAGCCACAGTCATGATTCATAAAGACAAATGCATTGTGGGACTTGTAGTTCTGCAAACTTGGCTCTCCAGCTGTTAATGATCACTGGTGTAGAGGGAGATCCGTTTTTGCATTGGGTTTTACTACCCCTCCGTGTATCCGGGGTCCATGAAAAACCTACAAATCTGGACTCTCCGTTCAGCTTTTTAAACCGGATCCGGTTTTGAAGTGTGTGAAGACTGCAGCTATTTTTAACATTGGTATCCGTGGCTCCGGTTTTGGTCTGGGCCAAAAAAAAAAAACCGGAGCAATGGATATGTTTTTAAAGCAAGTGTGAACCGACCCTTAAAATGTTTAAAAAACAAATATGGATTTAAAAATTTGTGAGGACAAATAAAAAAAATAGGCAAAACAGCCCATAAAAGCCTACAGAAATGATGACCTTTATAAATGGTCTCCTGTAAAGCTTGGTACACACACCCAATTTTTATTGGCCAATTTTACACCTCCATGTAGTATGAGGACCAACAGATTTTGAAAACAGCACTATGAACAGATTGAGTAGGTAAACTCATATTACATGGGAGTGGTAAAATTTGCCCCATCATTGGCCAATCAAAATTGAAGGTGTGTACAAAGCTTAAAGCTGGCCACTAACGGTCCAATTTCTAGCGAAAAATCATTAGAGCGATCAGAAATTCTGATCGGATTGGTTGTAAATAACCTCCATTGGTGGACACAATCGATTATGAACGAGTGAAAAAAATGTCGCCCGAATGAATTTTCGTTGAACGAAAATTTGGATTTTCTTGGTGGTCGTGATAGATAGGAAGCAATGATTGGTTAGTTGATGGTGTAGTGAACGATTTTTCGTCCGATCAGAATTTCTGATCGCTCGAACGATTTTTTGCTAGAAATTGGACCGTTAGTGGCCAGCTTTAGTATGATCTGCATGGATGGACAACTGCTGCCACTGACAGATAACAGCACATGACTGACTTGGCATGTAAGTAGCAGGCGATTACCTCTCTCTCGGCCTCATCCTGGTAGCGGGCATTGCCCAGCAGCTCCTGGAGCTCTTTTCTCACCACTTCACGGTTGGCACAGGCACCCAATGCAGTTCCTATGCATTTATACAGGAAGTTCTAGGAAGAAACAGAGGATGATGAAGAGCAACAACGCCACCCAGTGGAAATCTGTCATCAAGCCAAGATACCTGCAGCATTTATTTCTATTTGTATTTTAAGCTAAAGTTACAATTGTACACATGGTGGGGGTCCAAATTTATCCACAATCATTATATAGACATCCTTCCAGTCTCTTTTCTGTGGGGGGGGGGGGGGGGGGGGGATTTTGTAAGCTCAGTGGATTATTGAGACAAAGGGGCTGATGGCTGGCGAGTGTCCTGGTTAAGGGCTCTGCCCAGGGATCGAATCTCTGCTCTACCGATTCAGTAAGAAGTCTTTGGGCAAGACTCTCTACCACCCTAGTGGCTGCAGCTATGGCGCTTTGAGTCCACCAGGAGAAGAGCGCAAAGTATATGTTCTGTGTCTATTAAAGAAGGCCCCAGATCTCGTTCTCTGGACATCCTAGTTAGAAGGACTAGTTTACTTTTCCTGTTGAAATTTGAGGGTGCAGACAGACATCGCTGTACTTATGTGCGCAAGCACAGTTATACTTCAAGGCTGCTCACAGGGAAAATCGAAAAGCCCTAAAGCCTGGGGCCCACAGAAGGGATTTCAGCTGCAATTTGGAATCGCTGGCGACCACCAACTATTCCCAAAAGCTCTATGCTAATGAAAGCATATGGAGGGGATCAGGGATGAGCTCTGCAGCACTCCGGTGTTCGGATTCTAAATATAGATTAAGAGTTGTGGGCAGGGGCGTAGCAATAGGGGTTGCAGAGGTAGCAACCACATCAGGGCCCTGAAGGGTTTTCCCTCAACTACAGTATTAGCTCGCTTTTGGTCCTGTGCTCATAATAATCACTTCCATAGATGCATTGTATAGTAGTAATCATTAACAACCTGCTCCCCATCCCCTTCTTGCACCTCTGACACTGTAGTTGCTATTGGCAGGTTTTGGTGCGCCATATCAATTGTTATGTATAGAGTGCTTGGGGGGCCCAATGTAAAACTTGCATCAGGGCCCACAGGTCCTTAGGTTGGCACAAGAGTAGAGAGTGGTGATGTTATTTTTATGGAGTTATCAGTCAGAAATCCGACTGTGCCAACACTGACCTTCTCCACTGAGGAACTGCTGTAGTTGCTGAACTGCTTTCTCATCTCCTGCGACAGCTGACATGTCCAATCGTCATTCCCCACCGCTTGCAGAGTGTCCATCAGAAGCTACAAAACAACGCTTACATAACCATACAGTAAACCAATTCACATACCACTAAATGAAACAAAACACTTTTTTTCTGGATACTTCACCTTAGTTTCAGTAACGGTTTGATTAAATGTGTGTCCAAGGCGAACCTTGGGTATGAGAACACTTACATACCTAAGAGGGAAGTCTCTGGATCCTACAGAGGTTTCCCAAGCTGTTCTCCAGTGCCATGTTGCAGAGTGTGGAGCCCCTCCACAGGTTTCTGATAAGGGCTTGTCGGAAACAAGATCAGGGCCACCCTCCTCTTCAGGTCAGCATGACTGTACTGAGTCTTCAGTTCCGTGCTACTGCACAGGTGCGGGTGCAGCACAGCCACATGCATGCAAGAAGCAGCACAGCCACACTCGTGTTAGAAGAGAAGTGCACCCAGTGTTTAGAAGGGTCCTGGCGACAGCAAGGAGGACACGGGAAGTCTTCGCAGGATCCAGAGGCTTCACTCTTTTTCGGCAAGTAGGTTTCTGAACCCCAGCTTTGGCTCGGGTTTTTTTTAAGGTGTGTAGGTAATCAGCTTTCAGCAACCGATCCTGGTGGTGGGGCTGCCAGCTAAAGCTCCCAGTCACACTAACTTTTTGGGGGGGGTTCATTCCCTTCCATTCAATTTCCACCGCAAGGCAGCAGTGCTAGTTTCTGGTTGGCCCTGGTTACCCCGGTACTTGCTATATTTTAGGTTGCGAAACAAGGAACGCTGGCTAAGGAGGCTTCAGATGGGAGAGCAGTAACCCCACACAGTCTTTGATTCTCTTTAGTCATCATGTTCAGAGCTCCGGTCAGGCCTTAAAGAGTAACTGTCAGGCTACAAAAGCTAATTTAAACCTCTATTCTCCTGTGTTAAACAGTTTAGAAGGAAGCCAAAAAGGCATTACTGAAGATAAAAATCTCTCTTACATTTGATGTGTGCTTATGAGCAAAGCTGTTATTCCCAAGCTCTTAAGAAGACGCAAGCCGCATACCATACTGCAAAGCATTCTGGGGCTCTCCCCTCAGCTGCTAATGAGAAGTTACAGGGTCAAGTAACAATAGCATGTAACTCAGTCCAGCGCACAGCACTGATAAATCTCCCGGCAGAGTACACTGCAGGAGTCCGCTATTGTTCCTAGCCACATGGCTCATTAATATTCACTGCACACTAGTGTTATTCAGTACGAGCTTTTCTGTGATCAGGAAGCAGGCAGGACATGATGACACATTTGGCTTCATAGGAAACAGACAAACATGGAACCTGCCATGAGCTGTCAGGAGCATCATTCTCTGCATATACTATATAAAAATTCTGTGAAATCCAAACGTGGACAGTGAAATACATATGTAATGTAAGTACAGCCTATATTTAGCTACTGATATATGTGTTTATTTTCTCTGAGACCTTATACCTAACAGCTCCTCTTTAATGGCTACCGTAGCGGCACGTGGCCTATAAAGACCCCACTATCCTTCATCCCAACAGGCAATCTCTTAACCGATGTTGCCAAGAGCAAACAAAAAAAAAGGCAGCAAGGTGGGTACTAAAACTGGGCTGAATTATTTAAAAATATATAAATATATAAATATATATATATATATATATATAAAAATATATAAATATATATATATATAAAAATATATATATATATATATATAAAAATATATATATATATATATATATATATATATATATATATATATATATATATATATATATATATATATATATATATATATAAATATATATAAATAAATAAATATAAATATATATATATATATATATATATATATATATATATATATATATATATATATAATTCTTGCCTGTGTGGGGGGGAGCTACTGGATCTAAAAATATGATCTACTAGATGCTCAGCAGTCTTGTAGAGGCTACTAGGTGCTCGATAAATCTCAGCACTCTTGTAGAGGCTACTAGGTGCTCGATAAATCTCAGCACTCTTGTAGAGGCTACTAGGTGCTCGATAAATCTCAGCACTCTTGTAGAGGCTACTAGGTGCTCGATAAATCTCAGCACTCTTGTAGAGGCTACTAGGTGCTCGATAAATCTCAGCACTCTTGTAGAGGCTACTAGGTGCTCGATAAATCTCAGCACTCTTGTAGAGGCTACTAGGTGCTCGATAAATCTCAGCATTCCTGTAGAGGCTACTAGGTGCTCGATAAATCTCAGCACTCTTGCAGAGGCTACTAGGTGCTCGATAAATCTCAGCACTCTTGTAGAGGCTACTAGGTGCTCGATAAATCTCAGCACACTTGTAGAGGGTACTAGGTGCTCTATAAATCTCAGCAGTCTTGTAGAGGCTACTAGGTGCTCGATAAATCTCAGCACACTTGTAGAGGGTACTAGGTGCTCTATAAATCTCAGCAGTCTTGTAGAGGCTACTAGGTGCTCGATAAATCTCAGCACTCTTGTAGAGGCTACTAGGTGCTCGATAAATCTCAGCACTCTTGTAGAGGCTACTAGGTGCTCGATAAATCTCAGCACTCTTGTAGAGACTACTAGGTGCTCGATAAATCTCAGCACTCTTGTAGAGGCTACTAGGTGCTCGATAAATCTCAGCACTCTTGTAGAGACTACTAGGTGCTCGATAAATCTCAGCACTCTTGTAGAGGCTACTAGGTGCTCGATAAATCTCAGCACTCTTGTAGAGGCTACTAGGTGCTCGATAAATCTCAGCACTCTTGTAGAGGCTACTAGGTGCTCGATAAATCTCAGCACACTTGTAGAGGGTACTAGGTGCTCTATAAATCTCAGCAGTCTTGTAGAGGCTACTAGGTGCTCGATAAATCTCAGCACTCTTGTTAGGGCTACTAGGTGCTCGATAAATCTCAGCACACTTGTAGAGGCTACTAGGTGCTCGATAAATCTCAGCATTCCTGTAGAGGCTACTAGGTGCTCGATAAATCTCAGCACTCTTGTAGAGGCTACTAGGTGCTCGATAAATCTCAGCACTCTTGTAGAGGCTACTAGGTGCTCGATAAATCTCAGCACTCTTGTAGAGGCTACTAGGTGCTCGATAAATCTCAGCACTCTTGTAGAGGCTACTAGGTGCTCGATAAATCTCAGCACTCTTGTAGAGGCTACTAGGTGCTCGATAAATCTCAGCACTCTTGTAGAGGCTACTAGGTGCTCGATAAATCTCAGCACTCTTGTAGAGGCTACTAGGTGCTCGATAAATCTCAGCACTCTTGTAGAGGCTACTAGGTGCTCGATAAATCTCAGCACTCTTGTAGAGACTACTAGGTGCTCGATAAATCTCAGCACTCTTGTAGAGGCTACTAGGTGCTCGATAAATCTCAGCACACTTGTAGAGGGTACTAGGTGCTCTATAAATCTCAGCAGTCTTGTAGAGGCTACTAGGTGCTCGATAAATCTCAGCACTCTTGTAGAGGCTACTAGGTGCTCGATAAATCTCAGCACTCTTGTAGAGGCTACTAGGTGCTCGATAAATCTCAGCACACTTGTAGAGGGTACTAGGTGCTCTATAAATCTCAGCAGTCTTGTAGAGGGTACTAGGTGCTCGATAAATCTCAGCACTCTTGTAGAGGCTACTAGGTGCTCGATAAATCTCAGCACTCTTGTAGAGGCTACTAGGTGCTCGATAAATCTCAGCACTCTTGTAAGGCTACTAGGTGCTCGATAAATCTCAGCATTCCTGTAGAGGCTACTAGGTGCTCGATAAATCTCAGCACTCTTGTAGAGGCTACTAGGTGCTCGATAAATCTCAGCACTCTTGTTAGGGCTACTAGGTGCTCGATAAATCTCAGCACTCTTGTTAGGGCTACTAGGTGCTCGATAAATCTCAGCACTCATGACATCTTGATAAACAGGCTACAGGAATACTGCGGCATTGATGGCATAGTTCTTCAGTGGTTCCAATCCTTCTTGAGTGGCAGAACCCACAAAGTGTCTATGGGGCCCTTCCTGTCCACCCCTGTATCACTTAGGTATGGGGTGCCCCAGGGCTCAATCCTCTCTCCCCTGCTTTTCACGATTTACATGTTACCGCTGGGAAAACTAATCCAAAAACATGGCCTGACATACCACTGCTATGCAGACGACACTCAACTATATCTTTCCTTCAAGCCTGGTGTGACAGACCCAACTCTAACTATAAACGCCTGCTTACGTGAACTACAGCAATGGATGAATGACAACTGGCTGAAACTAAATGCAGACAAAACTGAAGTCCTTCTGATAGGAGGGCAGAGCATGATAACAAAACAACTTAACTTGCAGTCTTCACCACTGGGAATAGGAGGCACGGATCTGCGCAGCTCTGATCATGTGCGTAGCCTGGGAGTTCTAATTGATTGGGATTTAAAGTTCAGAACTCAAATCTCTGCTGTGGTGAAATCATCCTATTTTCACCTGAAGAACATTGCAAAAATCAAGCACCTCATACCCCCAGAAGATCTGCCAACCTTAGTCCACGCCTTCATCACATCCCGACTGGACTACTGCAATGCTCTCTACACTGGCCTTCCAAAAAAGGTCTTGTACCGACTACAGCTGATACAGAATACTGCTGCCAGACTGCTAACCAACCAACCCCGTCACTGCCACATAACGCCAGTCCTGCACTCCCTTCACTGGCTACCTATAGAATGGAGGGTCCTATTCAAGATCGGCCTACTGACATTTAAATCCCTGAATAATTTAGGCCCTGGATACATGAAAGATATGTTGCAGCTGCGTAGCAATCCCCGCATTTTCAGATCAACAGGTTCTAATAATCTAGTCATACCCAGAGTCCACTTGGAAACTTTTGGTCCCAGAGCCTTCTGTCATGCTGCCCCTACGTTTTGGAACTCCTTACCTCAACAGATCAGGACAGCTCCATCCCTGGACGTGTTTAAATCCAGACTGAAAACCCACCTGTTCAGTTTGGCATTTGCAGAAATATAACTTTTGTTGTGTGAATACTTCATCCTACTAATTACTGAATCTGAGAGAGCCTAAGCGCTTTGAGTCCTATGGGAGAAAAGCGCTATAGAAATGTTATTGTATTATTGTATTGTATTGTATTGTATTGTATTACTAGGTGCTCGATAAATCTCAGCACTCTTGTAGAGGCTACTAGGTGCTCGATAAATCTCAGCACTCTTGTAGAGGCTACTAGGTGCTCGATAAATCTCAGCACTCTTGTAGAGGCTACTAGGTGCTCGATAAATCTCAGCACTCTTGTAGAGGCTACTAGGTGCTCGATAAATCTCAGCACACTTGTAGAGGGTACTAGGTGCTCGATAAATCTCAGCACTCTTGTAGAGGGTACTAGGTGCTCGATAAATCTCAGCACTCTTGTTAAGGCTACTAGGTGCTCTATAAATCTCAGCAGTCTTGTAGAGGCTACTAGGTGCTCAATAAATCTCAGCACTCTTGTAGAGGGTACTAGGTGCTCGATAAATCTCAGCACTCTTGTAGAGGGTACTAGGTGCTCGATAAATCTCAGCACTCTTGTAGAGGGTACTAGGTGCTCGATAAATCTCAGCACTCTTGTAGAGGCTACTAGGTGCTCGATAAATCTGAGAACTCATTCAGATGGTTACTTCTTAAAAATAAAGATTCTGCAGCTACAAATCCCATCTTTAAATTTGTGACACACTATGAAATATTCTCATCAATCTACAACACATATTAACACTGTATGAATCATTTTTGCCTGAAAGGAAACCGGCAGTATGGGATCAGAATGTAATACTTTGGTGTCTGTGGCTTAATGCAGTCAAAATAGAATAAATGTGTGTCCTTTGCGGAGTTAAAAAAATAAAATTGTGACACTGGGAGAGGGTGGGGATTTGTGTCGCCAGAAAAGGTTATAAACACAGGCACAGGTTGGGGGGGGGGGGCGCTGACACAAGGAGGACACACACATATACACTTGTGGGGGTGGCAGCAGTGCTAGAATGATTTCTAACGGATTTAATGCGGAGTTTATTGAAAAATGGGTGTGCAGTGTGTGAGCAGGTAGCAGATATCTCTCTCATCAGATCATGAGAGGGATCTATCTGATGGTCCATCTGGTGGCAGATTGACTAATGTATGGCCAGTCATAGCTCAGCTCAGAAACAATAAGGGAACGGGATAAATAAACAGGACCTGTACGCCCACCTACAGCCGGAGCTCAGATCACACATAAGGGATCGTGATAAATAGACAGGACCTGACAAGGTTGGCATGTAATGACTAGTGTATGGCCACCTACAGTCGGAGCTCAGATCACACATAAGGGATCGGGATAAATAGACAGGACCTGACACATGAGGGTGGCATGTAAATGACAGCGGAACCTGCTCTGGATTTATGAGAAATCAAACATTTCAGCAGTAATAACATACAGATGGCGGTAACTGGCCCCCAGACAGGATGTCTTTATCCGCTGGAAACTGCGGGGAACCATGTCCAGCTAGAGAAACACTTTATAGCTCCATCCGATTAATGATTCTAACAGGCCTGCTCCACACTGACCCCTACTGACCACACGCAGGCACCACAGTCTGCAATGCATGCTGCATCCTCTCATACTGCTCACAGATCAGTCTGCTGTGTATAGACTGTACCTTCAAGAGTTTCTCTTCCCAGTCTTTCTGCCGCGGAGGAATCTCATCAGCTTCTAAAACACAAACAAATGATCACAGAGCAAATAATACAAAAACTGAAAGGAAATAAAAAGTGTAACTGGGGGAATTAACTCAGAATACTCTTAAAGAGCGCACTAAAATATAACTTATTAGGTTATTAGAATCCAAGGCAACAACAAATGAAATAAATGACAATAGAGTCAATAGATCAAGGGTGTCAAGGGTCTGCATGTCGGCAGTTACGGTATACTGCTCTGTGCATCAGTCAGTGCAAACAATGGTATGTTCAGTAAACTAGACTGATACATAGAGAGATTTGTATAGCCTAAAACCCCATAGATATGGGACCACACAGGTAGGTTGATAGGAACTAGAAGTAAGGTGAGGGTAGCATCAGTGGTATGGGATCACATTCACATTATACAAACTCTAAAGCTTCACTAGGCACGCCTCCTATATGGGTCGCACACGATACAACACAGAGTGCAGACAGTGCTGAGGTCAAAAATCACCCCCCAGAGGCACATAATAAAAAACCCAACATGTTTCACCCAAGAAGTGCTTTGTCAGGTGTACACATAACTACAGTGCAAGGTGTGAAAAAACAAAAATCATAATAACCCCCCACCAAACAAGTACAAAAAATGCCAGCAATTAACCCATGTCACAGCTGCGTATGTAGGTGTATGATCACAGAGCAAACAAGAAATATAAAGCGGACCACAAACCTGAGATTGGAAGTGCACAGAGGAATGGAACATTCACAGTGCTAAAATCGTGCTTGACCCTTTTGGGCATCAGTGTTACATCTATATAGGCATTTCCTATCTAATGGACCTTTCAAAATTTAAGTTAAGCAATTAACTGTGCAAAATGTTTCAATCACTTGATCCCTCAGGTGCTGCAGAAAGCCTCCTGCCTCCCCAGAGGCTTCCACCAACAGAGGAAAGGAACACTTTTTTTATTAGTGTAATTGATTTTCCCTGGCAGATTCGATCACTGTGATTGATGGCCCAACATTACTGCCTGATTTACAGTCAAAATCGTTCATAATTATTGCTTGACTGAAAGTGGGCAGGGTTGCACTGGTAGCGACGGTAGATTGACAGCCTTCCAAAAAGGTACAAAACCGGGCATTTGGCTAGATACCCCCTGCCACCCACCCAAGTTACCAGTGGTCCCTCGGGGCCCCTGCAAGGTACTCTGCAGTATATAAGCAGGCTGATCAGATTTGAATAGAGAGATCTATCTCATGGTCGATCTTGCCCATTCATTGGGTACAACCTAGTTCCGCTACTTTCAGGTACCTCCCCACCCCCACTCCCCCCAGTGGCTGCTCAGGGTCAGTGCAGAGGCAATGCTTACCCTCCAGGCACTGCAGCAGTTCAGGGACGGCCTGCTCCCAGCACTGGCCAACAGCCGGGTGAATATTTATCTGCATAACAGAGAGAAGACGCAAAGCTGCTGCATTCCTTCCATCGCTGGGCTGCAGAGAGGCCGACACCACCTAGAAAAAGAAACACAAGACAAATGATGGAGCATTTCTCCACACGGCTCATCTCCCAACCCTCAGCCAAGGGAAAGTTCTCATTCTGCGGAGACAAGAATGCCGACCCAGGTCACTTCAAGTGTTTTTAGGCTCTGATCAAACAAACAAGTACCGTAATTAGAACTGGCCCCTCATGGACCAGATTTTAGCCAAAATGAGCAGTGAGCACTGCGATTGGCTCACAGTAATCACAGTGTCAGGAGGCAATGATATTGGCTCCTGACCAAGATAAGCAGCTTTTCTGTCAGTGTGACTGCAGAGTGAGCGGGTTGCAGCAACGCGGTATCGGCACGGATGATGGGAGCAGTATATACTGGCGCGGAAGTCGAAGGAATACACAGAGATAAGCGGACATAAACAAGGCGTAGATTTCAACTAGCCTGGTCAAGCAGTTAGAGAGGGAGAGAATTAGAACCCATTTGTATTAAGTCTGTGGCCTGCTGTGCAGTTATCCTCTAGAGTCTAGACCACACATGTGAAACTCCGGTTCGCTGGCCAAATCTGGCCCTCAGAGCCATTAAATTTGGCCCTCAAATGTTTTCCCCACTTTACATTATATTTGGCCCACACTAGACCACCAGGGAAGCTACATTGGAGGTAAAGCTCTTGAACACCAGGGAAGCCAATGGGGGAAGTAGGGGGAAAGCACTAAACACTAGGGAACTGTATAGGAGAGGGTGGGGGGCTCTAGACACCAAGGAATTGTACAGGGGTTGGAGGGAGGCCATTAGACAAAAGGGAAATTTATAAGGGAGGAAAGGTGGCCAGTAGACATTGAAGTTGGCCTGTAACTAGGTTCCAGTGTACAATTTCGGCCCACTTTGTATTTGAGTTTGACACCCCTGCTCTAGACAATAGTGTATTTTGCTGCCTCAATATTCTTGCTTCATATTGAGAGATTTTACGAGGGATGAAGCACAGGGGAGTAACGTTGGAAGACATAAATGGTAAAGAGAAATCTGAGATATAAAGTGTAGGAGGTAGATGGATCAGACATAACGAAGTACAGCGAAGATTGTAATAATGAGGTTAGAAGTACAAGAGTATAAAGAATTATAAGGTGCTTAGAGAACTAAGGAATTAGAAGTTATGCAAGTGCAATAAGGGTACTCAAAATGTATCTATAAATCATGTGATTGTATCTACAATCTAATGCCCCAAAGAAAGCAAGACAAATGCTGTATTTTTTGGACTATAAGGCCTGGTTTACATTAGCGTAACCGGAATGTATACTGTACAAACGGAACGGATGTGAATGGATCCATTCACATGCATCCGTTAGTACGGATACGTTCCGGTCCCTGGACCTAAAAATTGCTGCAGGCCCTAATTTTCCGGAACGTTCTGCAAAGCGGAACGGATCCGGACCAAAATGCAGCAGCATTGAGGGCAATGGGAAACAGAATGTTTCTTCACACCAGTGAAGAAACGGACTGTTCCACGGGGATGGGGGCATGGGCAGATGCGAACCTGAGCGACGGGAGGGTGAGGGTGCAGCAGCAGTTCTAGGGAGGGTTTATACATACCTAATCTTCATAGGCAGCCGGCGGTAGAGGCTTCAGTTTCTTCCGTGTCATGTGACTAGTCACATGACGCACTGTGTAGTCACAGCGGAAGAGGAAGCCTCTACCGCCAACTGCCTATGAAGATTATGTATGTTTTGCCGAGTAAAAACAGATCCGATCAATCATTGATCAGATCCGTTTTCACTATGTGAACCGAGCCACAGAATGAGCCATCTCACCGGATCCTTTTTTGCTCATTTTGCAGATGTGAACCGGGCCTAAAACTCACTTTTTCTCCCCCAAAAGAGGGGGGAAAAGCCACTGCATCCAAATTCAGGAAGTTCCTGACTTGTGAAGGCCTGCCAATATGAACCTCCAACCCACTGCAGTGTCGAGGACTCTCTGTAATGTGCCCATGCAGAGGAGGACACAGGGGGACAAACGGAGGACACAAAGGGGCATAGAGGAGGACACAAGGGGGACACAGGAAGACACAAGGGGGACAGAGGAGAAAAGGTACAAGGGGGCATGAGGTACAAAGGGGGCATAATCCACAAGATACCCCTTCACCATGGATGCACCAGGTTTAGTATATATTTTTTTCCCCTGGTTTTTGTCCTCCAAACCTAGGTGCGTCTTATAGTCCGAAAAATACAGTAAACATAAGGGGTGAGGCAAGTTGCCTAAGGAGGCATGGGGAATGGGTAAAAAAAAAAAATAGCTAGCTGATTTAGGTGTATTTTCTTAATATTTATATATACTCCCCATTAGTTACATAATGTACAATAAATGCTGGTCACTCACAAAGACTGGCTGAGGGCTCTGCAAGTCCCAGCCTGAGAGGTTGACACAGCACATGGGTAATGCTCAGGTAATCAGGGCACACCACTGTTAGTGATTACTAAATTTGCCCCCTTAATATACACAGTACAAAAAAATTCACTCCCACCAACTATCCAACATGTTTTGCCTCGAAGAGACTTTGTCAGGGATACAACATATAGAGTGACAGTGCATATGCATCCCTGATGAAGCCTCTTTGGGGCGAAACATGTTGAAAAATTGGTGGAGGTGAATGTAAGTGTATTGTGAATATGTTGAATGAAAATTTAGTATTCACTAACAGTGCTGTGCGCTGATTACCTGAGCATTACACAAGTGCTGTGACTCAAGCTGGCACTTGCTCAGACAGCAGCCAGTCTTTGTGAAAGCATTTATTTTCCACTGTTGTTATGTAGCTAAAGGGGCCCATACACTCAGCCGATTTTCTGGCCGATCGATCGATCCCGATCGATCGATCGATTGATCGATTGAAAATCGGTTGCCCAATCGACCGATCGACGGCCGATTTCGATCGATTTCGATGGATTTCCATCGAACTGGCAGGATGGAAAATTTAGGTCGATCTGATGAGATTGCTTATCAGTGTGCATTGGCCTTAATGGAAATCTGATGGCAAAAAAAAGCCATCAGATCGAATTTCAATAGATTTCAAACTGAAATCTATTGGAATTCTATCCTGGTAAAAAATGTTCTAAAAACGCATCAGATAGATCATCAGATGCATTTCTTATCTATCTGCGGCCAATCTGACGAGTGTATGGGCACCTTAATAGGGGACTGTGGGGTGTGTACAGTATTTAAAGAGATTGGGAAAATACACCTGAACCAGATAGTGGTGTATTTACCCATCCCCATTACGCAACTTAAATCCCCCTTCTATTTATCTTGCTTTCTTTGTTTTAAAAGCGTTAATAAAGGTTACATGTTAGGGAATTAGATTGTAGAATTAGGAGATACACATAAGGTAAAGAGGTGGCTCAGTATTATGAAATATACGGAGGATTTGGTAAAATAAAATCTATGGACAATGAGGACAGGGGTTACTGCAACCAGGTGAGGAAGCCTGGAGTGTTTGTGCGCATCTGGTTTGCTCCAATGCCTGTTTGGGCGTCTCCCTCAGCCTCGTCTCTCATAGAAAGCTATTTAACAAGAGAAAGAGAGCAGATAAAAATAGACAAACATCTAAATACGTCACTTACCAAAAGCCGGGCAAAGAGGGCGTATGGAGATGGTAAATACACTATAGAGAAATACAAAGTGAGAATCAGCAGTGCAGCTATGGTGAACATTAGGAAGACAAATAAGGAAACCACAGACAAGAAGCAAAGCCACAGGAAGGAAGGAAGGAAGAGCCACATGCAGGAAGGAAGAGCCACAGGCAGGAAGGGCCACAGGCAGGAAGGAAGAGCCACAGGCAGGAAGAGCCACAGGCAGGAAGGAAGAGCCACAGGCAGGAAGGAAGAGCCACAGGCAGGAAGGAAGAGCAGGCAGGAAGACAGAGCCACAGGCAGGAAGAAAGAGCCACAGGCAGGAAGGAAGAGCCACAGGTAGGAAGGAAGAGCCACAGGCAGGAAGGAAGAGCAGGCAGGAAGAAAGAGCCACAGGCAGGAAGAAAGAGCCACAGGCAGGAAGAAAGAGCCACAGGCAGGAAGAAAGAGCCACAGGCAGGAAGGAAGGAAGGAAGAGCCACATACAGGAAGGAAGGAAGAGCCACATACAGGAAGGCAGGAAGGAAGGAAGAGCCACAAACAAAAAAAAAGACAAAGAAAAGCAACACAAATGGATTTCAATATATAAAAACAGAAAAAAATACACAATATTCTTAGGAAACAAGTTTAAAATGACAACACTCACCATCCACATTATAGTCGAGGAGGAATTTCTCCACCCCCGCCTCCAACTTTTTCTGCCCCAGATGAACCAAACTCTTACATATCGGAGTCAGAGCGTTTGTGTACTGTATGGGCACTACAAACTCCAGGAGATAGGGCCACAGCACCTGAGGAATGGTCATTAATGGATATATATTAGACAATGTCCCCTACTGCCTTTACTATCTAATACCCAGAGAAACAAATGGCTAAGGCCATATAGTGCCCGTTAGACATGGCAAAAAAAAAAAAAAAAAAAAAAAAAACACCACAGAACCTACAAATTATGTATGCTTTAGGGGGTGTACACACTATGGGCATTGCTGTGCAACATGTTGCTGTATGTAAACGCACTACCCATACAACTGTATAGGCCTATTCACATATCTGCATTGTAATAGCTCACACTGTCCAACTGTACGTTTGCTTAGTAATTCTTCATGCTACGGAAATACAATGTGCACATTTTAAAGAAGAACTGTAATGACATAGTAGACAAGACAAATAACATTTATATCGCGCTTTTCTCCTGGCGGACTCAAAGCGCCAGAGCTGCAGCCACTAGGGCGCGCTCTATAGGCAGTAGCAGTGTTAGGGAAACTTGCCTAAGGTCTCTTACTGAATAGGTGCTGGCTTACTGAACAGAGAGCAGAGATTCGAACCCTGGTCTCCTGTGTCAGAGGCAGAGCCCTTACCCATTACACCATCCAGCCACTTGCTAGTAGACTGCAATTATTCAAGATACCCACTAATGTTCCTGGTTTCAGCATCAGAAACACTTCCTATATCTATATATTGCTGAATATATACAGTAGCATAGGCTGTTTATTATGCAGACTTCTCCTCCCAAAGCATTCTGGGAGAGTAGGAATTATTTTCACTGGCATCAGAAATCTCAGAAGTAAACATTCCTCAGAGCTGCACCTGACAGGACTAAAGATGTCATCACCTGTGATAAATTTCAGAATGTAAATCAGGGAGACGAAAGATTTCACAGTGGGCAAACGCGGACTAAATAATTAATAACTTAATATTGTAATGCATCATGTTATTTAGATTACAGTTCCTCATTAAGGTGCAGAGAGTGTATTTTGTTATGCCCAAGTTGTAGCGCGCACACACACACACACACACACACAGACAGAGACAGACGCACACACACACACACACACACACACACAGACAGAGACAGACGCACACACACACACACACACACACACACACACACACACACACACACACACACACACACACACACACACACAGAGACAGACACAGACACACAGACACACACAGACACACAGACACACACAGACACACACACAGACACACACACAGACACACACACACACACACACACACACACACACACACACACACACACACACACACCAGCAGAAGCGACCACAGACAATAAGTAGACCCCTTTCCCCTGTAAAACATAACAGGTTGCACAACACCCACAATATATAAATATAAAATACATTAACCCATACACTCCCCCCCCCCCTCCACCAAAACACAGACAATAAATCAGTAAAAAAAAAAAAAATCACGAGGGTCTTCTTCATTTACCAATGTTTGATATTTACATTCTCTTCCAACAAGCAGGAAGATTTTTGTGGCCTTAAAGGACATCCGAGGTGAAAAACTGATGAGAAAAAACAATTGCATCTATCCTCCTCCTAAAAATGACTTTTTTTTTTTTTTTTTTTTTTTTTTTTAGATATCCTACAGTTTTATTTTATATTTAACCTTCCTGGCGGTAACCCCAAACGTAGTTCGGGGTAAGCCGCGCATGAGGTTTTCTTCGGCCCTGCTGGGCCGATTTTCTTAAATTTTTTTTTGCTGGACGCAGCTAGCACTTTGCTAGCTGCGCCAGCACACTGATCGCCGCCGGCCTGCGCCCGATCGGCGCGCGGGCCCCCCCCAGACCCCGTGCGCTGCCTGGCCAATCAGTGCCAGGCAGCGCCGAGGGGTGGATCAGGACTCCCAATGACCCGCCCCGTCGCCATGGCGACGGGGGAAGCCCTCCAGGAAATCCCGTTCTTTGAACGGGATTTCCTGATCGGAGATCGCCGAAGGCGATCGAAGAGGGCGGGGGGATGCCGCTGAGCAGCGGCTATCATGTAGCGAGCCCTGATTTAAAAAAAAAAACTGCCGCGCTGCCTCCTGCCGGAATTTTTCATACCGCCAGGAGGGTTAAATCTAGTTTTTATGTTTTTACTGTTTCATTGTCTCTGCTCAAATACCCATTCATTGAAGTATGCCAGAGCTACAATCTATGAATTATTGACCTTTTTTTTTATCTCTTTCCTGCTCCAGGAAGCCATTTACTGACAGGATAGTGTTTTATGGCTGTAATGACTTATCATTGAGGGTTATATTATAGTCTGACCCAGTCCCGACCATGGCAGAAATGGTCACTTGCACACCTGATGTTTAACTCTTTCAGGCAGAGAAAGAAAAAAAAGAATGCAGCCTAGTTATTTGTGTGCTTGGCACTGTACATGCAGGGCTGTGGAGTCGGAGTCGTGGAGTCGGAGCAATTTTGGGTGCCTGGAGTCGGAGTCGGGGGAAAAAATGTACCGACTCCTAATGAATTTGTAACTGTTATTAAAATAGAAAATATGATAAAATGTTCTATTTCTCACATAATAGTCATTAAAAATAATGTATATATACAGTAATAGCTGTGCTCAGTCCACAAAAATGAAATAAAGCAATCAAAATTAGTTACTTGTGCTGCTTCAATAAAGCAGTCCCCGTATTTTTAAAGTCAGATATACATATCTGATTGTGACTGTATATATGATGCGTACACAGGAATCTCTTATATATACTAAATAACATCTGTGCTGTAAGAATAAAGCCTGATGTGGAGCCGTGTCACTAATAGAGATGGTCAATGAGATGGAAATAATTCTGCGTTTATTCTGATTTATACAAATGTATGCACTCTCTTTGCTGATGAAATCAAATAATTTGATATGTTAAAATTTGGTTTGGTGACTACGAATTAAATGGTACCTGAGACGGATGAAAAGTAAAGTCTTATACATACCTGGTGCTTCCTCCAGCCCCCTTCAGACCAATCAGTCCCTCGCTGTCCTCCACCACCTGCATCTTGTGCTATGAGTCCCGGTAATTCAGCCAGTCAGCGCAGTCCAGCCACATGCCGCTCCCACAGCCAGGAGCGTTCTGCACCTGCGTAATAGTGCTGCACAGGTGTAGTATGCTCCCGGTGGCGGAGTGTGTGCATGCGCACTACGCCACACTGGCTCAAGTACCTGGACTGATAGCAGAAGATCCAGGTGGTGGAGGAGGACAACGAGGGACTGATTATCCTGAAAGCGGCTGGAGGAAGCCCCAAGTATGTATAAAACTTTAATTTCATCTGTCTCAGGTTTACTTTGTTACACAATAGTACTATACTCTACATATGCACTGTCCACAGAGCTGCAGGGAATCCACTGAGATTGTTGTGCACAGAGGTGTTGTCTATCACCCATAAACCTTGTTCAGATTGTGCATGAAGAATGTGTAATAGAGGAAGAATCCCCTTATTCCCCTGCAGAGTACCTGCACATCATTCTTACATGTACCCACAGTTACATTGCCTAGGGCTTGATCCATGTTCAGATTGTGCATGAAGAATGTGTTTGGCCTCTTGCACACTGCACGCGATTCCGATTCAGATTCCGCTTTTTAATCAGTGTTTACATCCGATTCAGATTCTGATTTACAGTTTGCTCCTTGCACACTGCAAATCTGAATCTGAATCGGATGTAAAAACTGATTAAAAAGCGGAATCTGAATCGGAATCGCGTGCAGTGTGCAAGAGGCCTTAGGCTGGTTTCACAGTGGGACGTTACAGGCGCACGTTAGAGCAGCCTGTAACGCAGCCCACCGCACAGTAATGAAAAATCAATGGGGCTGTTCACAGTGCGGACGTTGCGTTACATTGTAACGCTGCGTCACAAGGCAACGTACTGCATGCAGTACTTTAGACGCGGCTGAGCCGCGTTAGACTGCTTGCACATGCTCACTAATGTTGGGGAGGAGCGGAGAGCGGCCAGGCACATGGCTAATTAATATGCACTGCACGTTATGACGTGCAGTGTTTACTTCCTGGAGCAGCCGCTCTGTGCGGTGATTGGCCGGCGGGACCACGTGATGCCGCATGCGCACAAGAGTACACATCACGGCATCACTGACGCCAGAGTGAGCTGCACAACGCGGCTCACTCTGACGTCCAGATCCAGCACCACCAGGCGTTGAGTTAGGGGGACGTTATGCGACCTTAACGCCCCCTCTAACGCAACGTCCTGGTGTGAAATTAGCCTTATAGAGGAAGAATCCCCTTATTCCCCTGCAGAGTACCTGCACATCATTCTTACATGTACCCACAGTTACATTGCCTAGGGCCTGATAAATGTTCTTTGTTCCGGATTGTACCTTTTACAAGTACTCTTACCAAGGACTAGTTTTAGTCTAAAGGGAATAAATATAGTAGTCTACATATCCTTCTCACTTCAGTGGTCTTGTAAAATTCCTAAGCGTTGGCAGTTAAGAGACGAATTTCACGTTACATACTTTTAATCAACAAAATTGTCATATGCAAATTAGAGGAGTCGGAGTCGAGGAGTCGGAGGAATCCTAAACTGAGGAATCGGAGTCGGTGGAATTTTGGACCGACTCCTCAGCCCTGTACACATGTCTATCTCATGTCACAGGTCACCTCTGTTGTCCTCTAATGATAACCAATGTATGTATTAAATGATTGTTAAGGTGTTAAAATTATACATTCAAAACATAAGTATATAGTTAAAATTCTTAAATAATAAAAAGGGAAATAGAATAAGCACAAGGAGATGGGACAGCTCAAAGCTCACATGAACCATGCGGTCTACAGTGGTGCTGATTAGGTAGAGGGTGTTGATGCTGATCCGCCGGACACTTTCCTCTGTTACATCCTCCTGGTCAGAGTTCTGTCGCTTCAGCTGAAAGGCAATAGTGGGAGAAATATTCGAGGAATTCATTACTTATCTCCCATCTTAGGACTGAGCACTAGAAGTGGTCAGTGAGATGTTAATGATTCTGGCAAATGTAACAACTTCACCTCACAGGCCATTTTACCATTACTGCCAAGAGTCAATTTCCTAGTCAGTGCTCCTCCCATTCATTTGGCCACAACTTTATCACCCTTTCTCACACCTGAATGATCTAGATCTTGTTTTATTTTTTCCCCACAAATTAGGCTTTTTATGGGCGATACTGGTTTTCAGTAATTGCTTTATTTTCTATGCATTTTGTAGGAAAAAGAAAAATATGAAAAGTAGCCTATTTCTCCAATTCTACCCCCTATCGTTTTATAATAATGCTACTATAAATAAAACCCACACATTTTATTTGCCAGTTAGTCTCAGCTATCACATATAAATTGTTCCTAGTACAATGTATGGCAACAATATATTATTTGGAAATAAAGGTGTATTTTTTCAGTTTTGTGGAGTTTTTTTTATCCGGTCAGTAACTAGACCTAATTTACTAAAATAACAGCAATATACCCTCATGACATACATACAAGAAAAGAAGAGTCCCTAAGGCAACAATTTAGGTTTTCGTTTTTTTTCTAAACTAGTGTTTATTTGGTAACTGGGCGGGGGGGGGGGGGGGAGCTTTGGAAGGAATATCTTTTTAATTAAAAATGTATGCCTACTGTAATTTTACTTTTTTGCCATAAGATGGAGCTACAAACACTATTCAGGGTTACCCTTTCCTTATTATGAATGAACATGGCCCCCTGATCAGGGTCATGTTCATTCATTCCAGGCACTGTGGTTGGCTCGGGGCATACTCGTTCCCCTTCTCCAATCGCCGCCACCTAAATACCGCTGCGCTAGGAACAAGCTGCAGGCGCATGTGCATGCACCCGCTGTGGCAACACTGGATGCATATAATTGTCCAGATAGCCCAGAGCTGCTCCTATCTGGACAATAATAGTCATCCAGATTAAGTGGTTAAAGGAAACCTTAAGGCCTCTTTCCCAGAAGGATGTTGCATTTCAGTGCGACGTTAAGGACGCACAACGTGGCCCTAACGCAACGCATATAGACTTTAACTTGGACGTTTTCTTTATGCATCTCTTGGTGCACCGTTTTCATCGCACAGTAATGGAACGAAAACGGCGCATGCGTTACAATTTTTTTTTTATAAAAAACATTACTGAGCACGTGCAACACAAATAATGCAGCAGATTCATTGCTAAACGCACAGCATGCAGCACTTTCCAATAACGCAACAAACGCAACGTGTGCACTGTGAATGTCGCTCAGACTTAGTATTGCCGTGCGTTAGAACATTTTCTAACGTGCGACTTTAACGTCGCACTGTGAAAGAGACCTAAGACATGTGATATGATGATTCTGGCAAAGTTAGGGCTGGTTCAGGTCTGCGATGGTAAACAACAGCTATGGCGCTTGTCGCTTAAACGCTGTTCATTCAGATAAATGGACGGCAGTTTATACTGTTGCTTACCAGCGTTAACCGCAGTTTACACAACCACCATGTTTCCATCCCAATTCTCCCCGTCGTCTGCCCAGCACTTATCAGATCCTGGAAGCAACATGAGCTACACAGTGAGTTTTTTTACAGTAAAAAAAAAAAAAAAGTTGCATTCCAGAGGTGTGAAAAATTGCATTCCAGAGGAGAATAAATTTTGGTTTTGGTTGGACGAAAGTTCACCTGACGCATAGTTTAAAAAATACAAAAAACACAGTTAATGTTAGTTGGAGGTGTATGGTCCAGGGAATTCCTAGACCCAGGCCAGGTGATCTGAATGGAATGTCTGTTACTAAGAGTTCTATGCACAGATGGAGATGCTGCTTGCTTGGCATTATTTCCCACAATGCAACGAGGTACACAAACTGTCAGGGCCATGGTCATGACATCACACTGTGGGAGGGGTTTCAACACAATATCAGCTCTAAAGACCCCCCTGATGATCTATGTGAGAAAAGGTAGAGATCTCTCAGGGGAAAGGGGGTATCAGCTACTGGCTGGGATGAAGTTGGTTGTAGTTCCTCTTTAAGCAGTTTTCTTCTTCTGCAAATATTTATAGCCCCCTTTTTTAGAAAACACATATGAACAATGTTGAAAGCATCTGATTTTTTTTTTTTGTACTAAGAAAAGCAGTTTACATTTGTTAAAGCAATCCAAGAATGGACATTGATCCGTAAAAACAAGACTGCAATGAAGCCCGTGTGAATGTGTGGAGGTCGTACCGTGGTGTCTGGAGTGATGCAGCACAGTCTGATAAGATACTCCAGCAGCACCTCTGCTCCACTGTGATCAAAGTACCCGCGATGTGCCATGGCACTGATCAGCTGCACCATCGCCCGTCGCACCTGCACACAGGAGGGAGAGACATTCCAATTATCTGGTATCAGAACTCCGCTACAATCTGTTACATGTGGCGATTTGCGGGCATTTACCACGGATTGCCAGCGATCGCTAGCACTTTTAAAAGCGCTAATGTAATGTAAAGTATATGGCAGTGATCTCACTGCCACGATGGCCGGTGATTCGTGGTAAATGCAAATGCTGTGCAGACAGCAGTTTTTCCCAATATTTGATTGATCGCAATGTTAAAAAAAAAAAAAATCGAATTGCGTTAGCTAAAAAAAGCAAAAATATACAGTAAAAAAAAACCAAAAAAAAAACAAAAAAAAAAACTTTACCATGAAAAATCGCTAGCGTATTGCGATCCTCGGTGTGAATGGGCTCTTAAAGAACTGCTAAACTGAGAGGAATATGGAGGCTGCCATATTTATTTCCTTTAAACAATACCAGTTGCCTGGAAGCCCCGTTGATCCATTTGGCTGCAGTTATGTCTGAATTACACAAGCATGCAGCTAATCTGGTCAGGTCTGACAATGTCAGAAACGCCTGATCTGCTGCATGTAAGAGGGCTTTTTGGTCCTTTGTAGCCCCTTACACACTCCCAGGAGTTCTGGTTCACCATGAGCTTGCTGGGTAATCTGCAACGCTGACAGTATTAGAGGCAGAGGATCAGCAGGACAGCCAGGCAACTGCTATTGCTTAACAGGAAATAAATATGGCAGTCTCCATATCCCTCTCACTACAGTGGTCATTTAAAAGGGAAATTCCACATATGTCATACAGTAAATACAGATGGGTTCTGCAGAAGAGTTTTGTATTATGGGTAATATGGTCTCTCCTTTTCAATCTGCAACCAGCTAACATTTTCAAAAGCCTCCTCTAGCCATTTTGTTCTTATTGTCAGCTGTACTCCGCACAGAACCACATTGCTACTGGATTAAAGGGAACCTGAAGCAAGAAGTATACGGAGGCTGCCATATTTAATTTCCTTTTAAACAAGACCAGTTGCCTGGCAGCCCTGCTGATCTATTTGGCTGCAGGAGTGTCTGAATCCCACCAGAAACAAGCATGCAGCTTCTCTTGTCTGATCTGACAATGTCAGAATCACCTGATCTGCTGCATGCTTGTTCAGTGTCTATGGCTAAAAGCATTAGAGGCAGAGGATCAGCAGGACAGTCAGGCAACTGGTATTGCTTAAAAGGAAGTATGGATGTCATGCTGATCACTTGGCAATGATCTATTGCTCTCCTAGAATAAGATACAAAATCCACCTCTGCATACTGTGCCAGGTGGTCAGCTAAAAGCATCAGTGATGGGAGGATCAGCATTACAGCCATGTAAGCAGCATGTACAGCAGGAGGTCAGCAGTGGCTCTTCCACAGACCTCTGGTGGTTAGAATACTTGAATAATGGAAGCAGGACTTGAAAGCAACGTAAACAAAAAGGAAAAGCACAAGAAGTCCTCTGATGAAGCAGTTTATGGCGAAACGCGCAAGGTAACAGTAGGGTGACAGATGTTCGGGTTTCTCCTCCATTGTTGGCTTCATGGAGTCACAGCATCCAAGTCTCGTTCACATTACTTCTTGGCTCTGCACTGGTCATCACACTACTACTTTCCCTCTTAACCACATTCTTTCCTGATTTATCTGCACACTTCTTTGGTTACACTATTGTCTTTTACCTGTTCGGCTATGGCTCATTGCATGGTTTGGCAGGATATTTACATTAATTTGCAACCTTTTGGACTACTGTTCACACTGTGGTTTCCTATGTATGCATCTGCACTTTTTAAACTCTTAAAGGATACCAGAACTGAACTATTATATAAAAACGGTAGGAGCTGGCATGTATTAGATGCCGTCCTCATGCCCACTGCTGGCACAATGTCATCATTGTGCTGTAGTGCGCATGCGCAGAGTGCTCCTGGTCATGTGCGCCTGTGCACTATCGCCCGACTCCAGCAATCTGGACTGCGCTGCAATGGAGGATTTACAGAACAAAGAGGACGGAGGAGAACGTGGGGAGCGGAGGGCATGAAGATGGCATTTAATACATGCCTGCTCCCCGTTTTTATAGAATAGTTCAGCTCTGGTATCCTGTAAAGGGTAATACTCTAGTAAAATGCACTATAAATTACTTTTCTCCTAGGTTGCCGTCACTCAAACTGATCCCAAGCCGAAGCTCGGGATCAAAATAAGATACTCGCCTGAAGAGAGGGAAGCCTCAGGATCCTATTGAGGCTTCCCTCGGTGGTCTGGTGTCCCCGGTTGCTGAATGTGGCCCCCCTCCACATCAGGGCTGCGCAGCTCCTCTTCTCGCAGCGTGGCCGCGCAGTAGACACACAAGCATGGCTGCACATGCGCAGTAGCACAGCCTGCGGTTCCGGCTTACTGCGCATGTGCGGGCGGGCTTGAGCGGCTACTGCACGGCCACGCTGCGAGAAGAGGAGCTACATGGCCCTGATATGATTAGCGACAATGTCCTGTCCCTAATCTTTGGGGGGGGGGGGGGGGCGCTTTGCAATAGGTAACATCAGAACAGGGAGGGAAGACTCAATAGGATCCTGAGGCTTCCCTCACTTTGGGAAGTATCTCACTTTGTACCAGAGCTTCGGCTCAGACACACTTAAAAGTATTGAGTAAAAAACTGGCAGATTGACAAGTGCGGGACTAGACCAGCACTGGGTAAATTACGTCCTGTCAACAGGCGGCCTGATCCCCAACCCTCCCTGTAGAGTTGCGAGTGGGCACCGTAGAGGTTTGAAACTCACCTCGCTCACCGATGTCCCACGTCACATCTCCATGGCAACAGGATGTCACATGACGTGACGTCAGGACGTGCCAGTGTATTACACGCCCTGATGTCACGTTATGTCACGTCCTGTTGTCATGGAGATGCAACGCAGGACATCTGTCAGCGAGGCGAGTTTCAAACCCCCTGTAGCCCGCTTGCAACTCTGCAAAAAGGGAGGGGACTGGAATTTAGGGAATGCGGCCGGCACAATGCGGCCCAGGGCACGTAAACTTTGCCCAGGCCTGGACTAGACTATATTCTCATGGAGGATTTCTCAGCATTTCCTCTATTCTTTACAAAAGCACTTCCTGCAAAAGATCTATACAAAGATGCCAGAAATACTCCCTGCTCATTTACACACACACACTTCTGGCAGTTGGACTGAGAGGCTGCCAAGTGCTTTTGGAAATAAAGAAATATTTGTGAACCCCCCATAAGGAGATGGACTAATCTAAAACCTCTCCGATTTTGACATTAACATGGGAAATAAGACATTTACAGTGCATTTTACTATGAAAAAAAAAATGTACATTTTATATGCATTTTAAATTTTTACAATTTTTTTGTGCTAGTTGTCCTTTAATCTACCTCACAGAACAAGACACTGTATTTGGAGAGTCATTGCTTACTGCACTAGCAGTTTTCAAACAGACACCTAGCACCTTATGCGATACCTACCCAGGGGATTTTTTCATCACGTTGCTGGTTTATGGATTTATTGGGTGCACGCTCTGTCACAAATTGTTGTATTACACTACTACTCTGACTGAATATCTTCACTTTATTTGTTCTGTTGCTTTTAGAGGTTTTTAATAGTGATGGATTTATAAGTTGAAGTGATTGATTTTACTGAGCGGTTTGGTTCGGTACTGTGACTTTTTGTTCTTTTCCTTTTTGTATGTGATTCTCTGGACTTTCTGCACAATCCATGGTATCGCACTGAACTGCTTGGCCACATTGTTTTGTGACAGGGCCTCCTTTTCCCCTTTGTTGAAACACACTTACCCTGTTGCTGTTGTCCGGGAGAGCCAGTTTCACAGCGGCTAGAATAACCGGTTTCTTCACTTCCAGAATTGCAACTAAAAACAAAACAGTGAGGCTGTGGGTCAGACTAGAGATCTGATTTACTAAAGGTATCTCTAGAGCAGGGATGTCAAACCCAATAACAAAGTGGGCCGAAACTGAACACTGGGATCAAGTCGCGGGCCAACCACGATGTCTAGTGCCCATCTCTTTCCCTTATAAAAGTTCCCAGGGTGTCTAATGGCCTCACCTTCCTCCTCTATACAACTGCTCGGTGTAGTAGTGCCCCCCCCCCCCCCAATACAGTTCCCTTGGTCTCTAGTGGCTGCCCACCCTCCCCTACACAGTTCCCTGCTGTCTATTTCGCCCCCCCAACACCTGTACAGTTCCCCGGTGTCTAGTGCTTTTATCTTCCCTCCACTATATGGCTTCCCTGGTGATCTAGGGCTTCACCTCCAATATAGCTTCCCTGGTGGACTAGAGTGGGCCAAACATAATGCAAAGTGGGGAAACCTCTTGGAGGCCAAATTTGATAGCTCTGAGGGCCAGATTTGGCCCGTGGGTTGGAGTCTGACATGCATGCTCTAGAGCACGTGTCAAACTCCAGGCCTAGAGGGCCAGATCCATGCCAGTGTTTAGGATGGACCGAAAGAGAGAGGAATGTGTTCTACCTGATGGACCACACCTTTCCATATTCAGACCCATCAATTCATTTGAGCTGTATCAAAAATGTGTGAGGCCCTCGTAGGACCGGTTTGACATACCTGCTCTAGAGAAAGCATCTCCAATGGGGATACTACAAGTGAAGATGAGCTTAGATCCCAACATGGCATTCACATTTGCTAGCTGGCTAGTTAATTTCTCAGCAGGTACCAAGTGTAATTAGCTTAGTTACAAATATGTTCATGAAAAAGTTGGAATTCAAGCTCCTGTCTACTAAGGAAGCCAGATAACATAGTCTAATATTACTTATTGGAGTACGATAGCCAAATCTATCACTCTGGCTTCATTCTTCGCTTTCCTGGATGGTTCAAGGAAACCTGTGAGGGGGAAAAAAAAAAAAGTGCACAAATGGGTACTCACCTTGAGAAAGAAAGCCTCTGGGATCCTATAGAGCAGTGGTCCTCAAACTGTATTACTTATAGATGCGGTCAGCTGCATCTTTAAATATTGGTGGTCCGCATATAAAATAGCAGTGCTGGCACCACCCATCCACATGGAAGCCAGAAAGCAGTAATTCGCTGGTTTCCAATCACATTCCACATCAGGGGACGCTGCTGTCCAATTGGACTGCAGGTTATCACCTGGGTATGCTTCACTGTCTGACCCACAAAGACTTCTACATCATTTTATATATACTCTGGCCCCCCAGCAGTCTGAAGTATGTTGATCCGGCCCTCGACCCAAAACGTTTGGGGACCCCTACTATAGAGGCTTCCCAGAACTGCTGGAAAGTTCAAGCTCTGTCCCAGCCACAAAGCCACTGACAAAGCTTCAATGACAGCTCACGCATGCACAGTAGCATGGACCCAATTGGGCATGGCTTTTTCTGGCAAAGCCTGAGTGGGTCCATGCTTCTGCAGTGTGGCTGCACTTTGAGGGTCTCAGCATTGAAACGGCCTGGTGGAGGACAACGGGGCAAGTCTCTGGAGGACCCAGAGACTGGCCCCTCCCTAAGGAAGTATATATCTAGACATAATCTTCCTGTGTATGGCTAGCTTTACCCACAAAGCTCTCTTTTTTCCATCATCGGGACCTCTCAAATATCTTTCCACTACTTTTAAATATACCAACCTACACTCTACCAATGACCTCCTCCCCTTATCTTCCTCATGTGCCTCCCCCCTCCCTAAATCCTAACGTTCCTCTCCCCTCCCTAAATCCTAATGTTCCTCTCCCCTCCCTAAATCCTAATGTTCCTCCCCCCTCCCTAAATCCTAACGTTCCTCTCCCCTCCCTAAATCCTAACGTTCCTCTCCCCTCCCTAAATCCTAACGTTCCTCTCCCCTCCCTAAATCCTAACGTTCCTCTCCCCTTCCTAAATCCTAACGTTCCTCTCCCCTCCCTAAATCCTAACGTTCCTCTCTCCTTCCTAAATCCTAACGTTCCTCTCCCCTCCCTAAAACTGTTCAACAATCATCAACTTTGTTCAAGTTCAAACATAACAAAGGCTCACTTTTTCAAGAACAAGACTATAATAGTTCAATGGCCAGTAAACATAGCATTAGGACATTTCAATGCCTCCAAATAGTTAGGCGCATAATGCTCATTAGCGATTGGCCTCTGAGAAGAACCCCCAGCCCCATGGTTTTATCGGGATACTGAAACAATTACAAAGGATCCATTAGTGTAACCATGTGCTGGGCCTTGTTATAGACTGTGCTACCTCTCCATAAAGCTGAATATTCACCTGAAGACGCAGGAAGATGGATCACAGTGACTTCCCACCACGGCGAGCAAACCCTGACCCATCTTTCTGAACACGCGGCGTCCCCCAATGAGTGTTCCCCGATCCATCATCCTGCCCACAGGAACACACGACGTCACACAACAAGAACAAACGTGAGTTCAAACGATCGCGCTACTTTGGGCGGGAGTTTTTCGGGGATCTTAAAGATCCAATTCACCACAGTCACAATCACAGAACGTCGCAAAGCGCTGTACACCTAATGGCAGACATGTACCCACGTCCCGAGATTGCAGAAACGATCGCTTGTCACCTATAAAAACGCTGGTTGTCGGAAGAATTGCAGACAATATCATGAGGTGGGTACGAGCCTTAAGAAACTCCCAATATACAGAAAATGTAGGTTGAGAGGTCGCAACAAGTGGCTAATAAAGGAATTTGCCACTAGACACAAAGCCCATCTTCCCAACCACTAAATTGTCCTGAATTTCAACATTAAACAAAACAACTATTGGCGAGGTATTTACACTGGACAAGCCACATCACTCCACACTGTCCCGCAGAGAGGCTCACAGTCTGATAAAGAGGAATGCATTCACTCCTAGTGCAGACACATTTACAGCAGTGCTTTGCAGCTCAATTCAAAAAAAAAAAAAAATGTTTTATATGCATTTAATACAAATTCTAAAAGTAATAATTGAAAAACTTTTATAAAAATACACTGAAGATTTTGCAGTGTATGTTACATAGTTACTGTAGTTTAATTGCAAAAATACATTACTCCATTAAGTTCAATCAGAAAATAAATAACTAAGTAAGCATTAGGTACCTTTCTCTCTTGCACCCTCACATATCCCAGTTGATCCAGGGAAAGGCAAAACAATAATAAAGACAAACAAACAAACAAAAAAAAAATAACCACCCTTCCAAGGCTTGGGCCAAATAACCTTTCAGGGGAAAAAATTCCATTCCTTCCCAACTCTATGTGGCAGTCACATAAAATTCTTGATCATGTTTGATGGGAATTACCTAGTAATTATAACCATGGATGTCTTCCAATACAAGGAAAGCATCCGAACCGCTTTTAAATGGAAATATAGAATGTCATATCTACTTCCTGTGGTAAAAATATTCCACATTTTAACAACTATTACTGTAATGAGCTCCTTCCTACATGGATGGCAAAACCGGTTTTCCTCCATATGCAGATCATGTCCCCTTGTCCGTTGTACAAGCCTAGGGACAAAAAGCTCATCCACCAAGCTTCTACATTTCCCTCTGATGTACTGTACTTATACATGTTAAAATGTCACCCCTTAGCCGTTTTTTTCCCCAAGCTAAATAAACCAAGTTTTCCAACCTTTCTTGGTAAGCGAGACCCTGCATCCCTCTGACTAATTTATTTGCCTGTCTTTACACCTGTTCTAGTGTGTTAATGCCCTTCCTATGGTGTGGGATCTCAAACTGCATTCCTTTCTCCAGATTTAGCCTAAGGGCCCAATTCCACTAGAAAGCGCAAACTCAAACACGCTGTGTTGCGATCGCGCAATCTGCTTTTTACACTAGCCGCGTTTGGGCCATATAGCTGTCAGGACCAGAGCACAATCGCAGCAAGAATCACGCAAGCCGGCAATTGCGGGCAGGGAAAAACGGTGCATACTAATAGGAAATAAGAACCGTCAAATCGTGAACGTCAAACCGGCAAATTGTGATGGTTACACTGGCTAGTGGAATAGGGCCTATACAAGTAAGGTATACAAAGGGAGTAGTATACATACTAGCATCTCTTGATTTTAATTTTCGTTTAATGCATCCCTGAATTTAATTTTCTTGAGCTGCTGCTGTTTGGCATTGAATACTGGTGTTTAACCTGTTATCAACCAATATACCCAAGTCCATCTCCAAGTCAGATGTTCCCAGCTGTAAGTCATTTATCTCAGAAGTCCCCAAACTTTTTTGGCCTGTGGACCGATTTCCAGTGTGGCTTTTTCCTGGGGACCGGGGGTGAGGCTGGGTGAAGAGTAGGGGAGGTATGCTAGTGTGAGAGTAAGGATATGGAAGGTAATAGTAGAATACAGTTTAAATTGAAAACAATATTCTAGTATCTATTATCTACATTAGTGGTGGCATTCTGTGCAACCCCTCTAATTTTGCTGATATGCATGTGTACATAAATAATGGATTTTAGATGTATGTGTACATAAAGGCAGCATTATGTACAGGAACGTGTATGAGGATACGTGTGGCCAGGGCACAGTGGAGATTGACTTCGTGAAGAAAAGTAGCCGCGACGGGGGAACAGAGGATCGGTCCAGGACGGCGTGGGCACAGGCTGCAGGGGGCTGGCACAAGCGAAATTAAAGGCATTTTTTCTTTTTAGTTAATTTCAGTTCAGCTGCCTGGCCTGTTATCTCACACGCTTTCCTTCATCCACATCAGTGTGCAGAAAACGTCACTAGGTGGCGCTGTCCTTTTACAGCCATCCACTTTGCTACATGTACCTTTTATGTTTCCCAATTCAGCATTAGTGTTGGGCGAACATCTGGATGTTCGGGTTCGGTGTGGTTCGGCCGAACATACCCCTGATGTTCGGCATGTTCGAGCCGAACCCCGAACCCAACCATGTCCCTTTGGGGCCCCTATAGGGTCCCAGCATAAAAGGAGAGCATGCCCCGAGCGCGCGGGGGGGGGGGGGGGGGGGTCGGAAATGCCCCCACCCCTCCCCGCTAAGCTCTCCCTTCTGCCGGTACCCTATAATTAAATTTAAGTGCCCAAAAGTACCTGAGGAGGAGGAGGACGGCAGGAAGAGGGAAGCCGGAGTTCTTGGGCACTAGTACCATCTGGTGCTTCCGCCCTCTCTTGACGCACTTCCTGTTTACATTTGAAGTCGCGTCAAGAGGGCGCAGAAGTACCGCGATGACGCGAACGAGGGTACGCGTCATCTACATGATGACACGTACCCTCGTACGCGTCATCGCGGTACTTCTGCGCACTCTCGACGCGACTTCAAATGTAAACAGGAAGTGCGTCAAGAGAGGGCGGAAGTACCAGATGGTACTAGCGCCCAAGAACTCCGGCTTCCCTCTTCCTGCCCTCCTCCTCCTCAGGTACTTTTGGGCACTTAAATTTAATTATAGGGTACCGGCAGAAGGGAGAGCTTAGCGGGGAGGGGTGGGGGACATTTCCGACCCCCCCCCCGCGCTCGGGGCATGCTCTCCCTTTATGCTGGGACCCAATAGGGGACTATGTTCGGCCGGACACGGCTGTGTTCGGCCGAACAAAGAAGGCCTGTTCGGGTTCGGGCAGCGTGCCCGAGCACCCTCCCGAACACCATGAGGTGTTCGGGGGGTGCCGAGCCGAACCCGAACAGGCCAAAATCCGGGCGAACCCGAACAGTGGCGAACATTGTTCGCCCATCACTATTCAGCATCAGTATGGAAGCTCCTGGTGGTGCTCTGATGCACATGGATCTGGATGTCAGGTCAGGCTCATGGACCAACTGAAAAGCAGCGCGCGGACCAGGAGGGGGCCACGGACCAGGGGTTGGGGACCCCTGATTTATTTTATATGTTGCTCTACCAGCAGCATGTCCAAGGTGCAAGACCTTACATTTATCTACATTAAATTTAATCTGCCATCTGTGTGCCTGCATCCTGCTGTTGGGATCCTGCTGTAAGTTTTATTATCCTGCTCAGTGTTTATAATTCTGCATAATTTCATATCATCAGCAAAGATGGCAACTTTACTCTGTATTCCATGCGCTAGATCATTAAAGGGGCACTACAGTGAAAAACTGTAAAGTTTAAAATATGTACAAACATATACAAATAAGAAGTAATTTTTTTCCAGAGTAAAATGAGCCATAAATTACTTTTCTCCTATAATGCTGTCACTTACAGTAGGCAGTAGAAAATCTGACAGAAGTGACAGGTTTTGGACTAGTCCATCTCTTCATAGGGGATTCTCAGTAAGGCTTTTATTCTTTATAAAGATATTCCCTAAAAAGGATTTAGACAATGATGCTGGCCAGCTTCCCTACTCGCTACACAGTTTTTTTGGCAGTTGGACAGCGCAACTGCCATTCACTAAGTGCTTTTTGAAAATAAATATATCCCTGAGAATCCCCAATAAAGAAATGGACTAGTCCAAAACCTGTCACTTCTGTCAGATTTCTACTACCTACTGTAAGTGACAGCAACATAGGAGAAAAGTAATTTATGGCTCATTCTACTCTGCAAAACAAATGTACTTCTTATTTGTATAGGTTTGCACATATTTTAAATGTTACAGTTTTTCACTGTAGTGCCCCTTTAATAAACAGATTGAAAAGGATTGGACCTAGTACTGATGCTTGTGGGACCCTGCTGCCAACAGCTTCCAATTTTGAATACAACCCATTTACCACTGATCTTTGCCTTCTGTCCCTTAACCAATTCTCTATCCACATACACACATGTTCTAGTCTCCGTATCCTCAGCTTCTGCACCAGGCTATTGTGGGGAAAAGTGTCAAAGCCTTTGCAAATTCCAAGAACACTACATCTACAGCTTTCCCAAGATCTAAATGTACATTCACCACTTCATAAAAGCTGAGCATGTTGGGGAGACAGGACCTGTCTTTAGTAAACCATGCTGAAACGTTGAAATGAAATGTTACAATGAATTTGATAGAAGTCCCCAGCAACACGTACGAGAGGAATCAGCGCGGGGAGACTTGGGCGCAGGATACAGCCGGTATATGGCTGATCCTGCTGCTGCACAAGTCCCAGCCGTGTTTAATACTATTCCCCCTCTAGGCTGCCATGGATAGTGGGGGATGATATAATTCGGCTTCCAGCAATTGCTGGCGGACGAATTATTGTATTTTAAAAGTAACTTCAGCTCCGTCTTCTGACGCTACCGAAGTTACTCCCTGTGCGCCCAAGTCTCCTGCACTGGATTCCCTGTGTTCGTCAGCAACAACCAGCTGCCTTATCACGCATCCCCTCCCAGGTAGTCTGGAACCAAGCCTCTTAATAGGCTATATGTCAAGCAGGGAGGCATGGCAACAACTGACAAATCAAATCAGTTTCTCCCTGTACAGTCATGTGACTAAAAGGGAGTGTTTCAGACTGACTGGTAGAGAAGAGGCAGCTGCTGGTGAAGTTAGTCCAGTAGGTAGTTTCCTTTTTTGATTTTCAATACTACAACCCATTTACATTTTTTTTTAAATACTTTATTTTTAAATAATGCTCTACTGAATGCATATAAAAAATTGCTTGAATTGGGGCTTTGAAAGAAAAAACAAAACAAAAAACACATAATTCAACACTGTCCCTCTGGGGGGCTCACAATCTAATGTCTTTTGCCATAGCGTGTTATTAGAAAGGGGTGGGGGTGGAAACGGGTAACTGTGAAGCCCAACAGTGAGGTTTTTGGTTGTGGAAGTAAACCGAAGCATTCTAGGGAAGCCCATGCAACAAACTCCATGCAGACAAGTGCTCTGGGTGGCAAACAGACCTGGGAACCTGAAGTTGCAGGATGACCATGCTAACTGCTTAGTCACTGTGTGTCAGACATAGACTGTGCACAGAATGGTGTAAACCCCACAGCCCACGCAAAAACTCAGCAGGTGCCACCCATTCCTTGTGCCGGATTTAGGGCAGGTGTACACAGGCTTTTGATGTCAGTTTTGTGCAATTTTGCCATCAATCTTACCTCATTTCAACTTCAGTATCCCATTCATATGTATAGCTCAAGGAATCGAATGTCAAACTGATATAAAAAGCCTGGACATGCAAGCCCTAAAGTACCCGAGGTGCTGCCCATAGGAACTCGTGTTTCAGGAATTTTTCAAATTGTGGGGGACGTCAAAATTTGACTTACTTACTGGCAACAACATTTACACGGATAACCCCTGCACAGGATGAAGGCTGCCGCACAACTGCAAGGGACAGGAAACACATACACATTTTAGTCACACCTGCACCAACTAGTGTATTCAATTGTATTTTTAATGACATACATTTGGTGTGTAAAAAAACATTAGTACAAGAAAAAAAATCACTTTTATGAAGATATAAATACGGGAAGGAACTCTTGTGCTGTCATTGTTCAATCATGGAAATATTAACTGGTGGGTGTGTCCATTTTCCACTTCAATCCATGACAGCACAGAGAGATGCCCCAGGTCGTACCTAAAAATAACCTGCAAAGAAGGACTTTCGTAGTACAAGTCTTAGCTTATGACATCCAGTCTAAGATGTTTTCACATAATGGATACTTGGCCTCATTGTAACCCTACAAGTCTTGTCAGTAAAACTTCCTTTACCAATGAACTTAGGACCCCTCTAGTCCAGTTTAAATTCAAACTTGAAGGAAGAGTTCTGTCTGTAATTTAATATGCTAAAGCTCTTAAGCAAACTATCTCTGCTTTTGTCACGCCCTTGTGCTTCCCTTTGAATAGGATCAAGTCCTAAATCCTTATCCTTTCTTGAAAGGATACCCGAGCTGACATGTGACATGATGAGATAGACATGTGTATGTACAGTGCCAAGCACACATAACTATGCTGTGTTGCTTTTTTACTTTCTCTGCCTGAAAGGTTTAAAAATCAGGTATGTAAGTGACAGTTTGTCAGGACTGGGTCGGACTACAGAATGACCCTCACTGAAAGAAATACAGCCATAGACTCTCTCCTAGCAGAAAATGGCTTTTGAGAGCAGGAAAGAGCTTTTGAGAGCAGGAAAGAGATAAGACGTGTCAATAGTTCATAGATTGTAGCTCTGGCATACTTCAATGCATGTTTCATTGAGCAAAAACAATTAAACTTAAAAAGTAGATTTAGATATAAAATAAATATGTGGGATATCTAAAAAGTCATATCTAGAAGAAAGACACTCCAATGAGTTCAGGGTCACCATGAGCTTGCTGGTTAGTCTGTACCTCTCGGTTTACAAGCCCTACTCCATAGAGCCAAATTAATCCATGCCATGCACTGATGAGGATCAAACAATCCGAAACAGCCTGTATGCATGTTGGATTATTATGGCTCTGTACAATTTAACAAGCTGACACATCATTGCAATCCAGCGGTTCTGGAGGTGTGTTTAGCTTCTAAGGGTACAATGGTTAATTTGCATATATTCAGCAGTGGTGCCTGGGAGACATCTCAAGCTCACTCTAACCTGAATTATCGCAAATTCTTTCTGTTTTAGGAAAGCAAATTTTTGTTTTTCTTAACATCTTAGTAAGGGGGCTTTTAGGACCATTGTAGTCCTTTACACACTCCAATGAGTTCTGGGTCACCATGAGCTTGCTGGTTAGTCTGTACCTCTAGAAGAAAGAGGATAGATGCAATATATTGTTTATCACATCAGTTAATTTTCACCTTGGGTGTCCTTTAATAATATAGCATAATGTGAGTGTTCGCATCCAGTCATCCAGAAAGTAACTGTTTGCTTTAATCTGCCACGCAAGGTATTCTGTGTAATTAAACTGGCATCTGTCACGTTTATCTTTTCTCTCCATGCAGCACTTGTCATGTGACTGCAGAACACCAATAACTGTTTGTTTGGTAGCATCAACACAAGGACCCCCAATACCTCCAACGCATAGGAGTGTAATACTACTACAAAGGGATTGAATGAATACCTTGAATAAGCATTTGATCAATTTTTAAATTAAGGAGGTAATTATGTAAAGAAATAATAAGTAGATACAGTATGTCTAAAAAGGTGCCTGTTACTAGTACATTCTCATAAACAAATCGTTCTGATTGGTTACAAATAATAATGCAGATTGACGATCATTCTATTGATCCAAATTTTGGATCGATTCCATTAGTCTGATCAGATTTCTCATCTTTTCCCCTCAGTTGATGCACCAGAATTATCGTTTCCAATCGATCGCAACTATTGGATGGTTGACCATCTGGGAGATTGTACCGTTAACAGGCACCTTAAAATAAAAATGTTTCATTCATCGATCAGAAAATCCTAAGTCAGTTTTCGTTTCCCTTACAGCCACTGGGGATTGAGCACTGGTTTCTGCTCAAAAGAGGATCCAGTTGGATAAACCTATTAGAAGAGTATTTCCTGATCCCTCTGAAGTTTCAGAAAGGGTACTTTTGTAGTTGGTGGAGAACACTTGTTCCTCGCAAAGCAGAGGCTGCACTTAAAGTAAGGCTTCGACAATGGGTTTGACTTATTCTCATATTGAGCTCCTCAGCCTGTCTGATATTAGTGGAGGTTGTTCGATTTTGAATAGTGCAGAAAATTCCTTAGTAGATTCTTCTGCGGTCTCCACCATATTAGGGACTGCAATACCAGAGGAGAGAGATGGAATTATCAGGAAAACCAGTAGCTCTACTCCAAGCCTTCAGAAATAGTTTGCGTGCAACATACTGCGGAGAGGGCTGCTGTCATAAATTCAAAGACTGGCATGGCTTGCCGAAAGTTCTGATTGATCAACAAAAATATTTTCTCCCAGTGGAAAAAGGCTTGGCACTATTAACCAAGTCAAACAGAAATTATTAATCCCAGATGATTCTTGAGGTTTATGATGTTCAGAACCCATTTGATTGATGTTATATAGTTTCTTAGGCGTGAAAATAGCTTTTTTAGTCTCCCTAAATGGAATGAAGAAGTCATTTATTGGTGTTTTTAGCATCAGAATTTGGACTGGAAGAGGAATCCTTTATTTTTCCACTTCTGGGACTGCCATCTGTCTAAATTTCCCTGTGGCCTTTCAATGCTGGTGAAAAAAAAAAAAAAAAAAGTCCTGGAAAATTTTCTTTGGCGAATACCTTCATCAGCTGCCATTTCTAACAAGGTTTGCTCATCTCCTGGATTTCCCCTCCGTCGTTTAAGCTAAATGCATTTTTTAAAGCTGTTCTGGCTTAGCTGTTGTTCAGAAGCCTGGTAAATACTCCATACTTCTGCCCCCGTAAACGATCCTTAAAAAGGAACAGGAACCAAGGTTTGAACTTTATCTCAATTAGTAGCAAATACCCCTTTTCCCCATGAGAATTCTTTACCTTTTTTCAAATAGCTCATTGGGGGGGTCTGTATGGCTGATATTGTAGTAAAACCCCTCCCCACAGTGTGATGACATGACCAAGGTCCTGACAAGTTTGCCATCTGTGAACCTTGTTGCATTTTGGGAAACAGCTTTTTTTCCCTGCCATGCAACTAGTATCTCCCTCTGTGAATAGAACTCTCAGTAACGAACATTTCATACAGATCACCTGGCAGAACTAAAGATGTTCCCACCAGTGATAAATTTCAGAATGTAAATCAGGGAGAGGAAAGATTTTACACTGAGCAAACACTGACTAAATAATATATAAGTGAAAATTGAAGAAAAAAAAAAAGCAATTTTATTCATTATGTTACTACAGTTCCTCTTAAAAGTACAACTGAAGCAAAATAATAATAATAATGCTTGAAAATGCGCTTTGTATTGCGATTTCCCCAGCTCTTTAAGAATAAATACATTGTATTTATTATTTTCCGAGTCAAAGAGTTCACTTCCTGACTTAAGTCAGGAAGTGACTAAACAAATCGCTCTGCAAGTGCTTTGAAAAAGCACTTTACAAAAAAAAAAAAAAAAATCATTCACAAAATTTCAAAACGCTGGCGTCAGCTATTGCGATTTTAGATGTGAACAAAGCCTCATTGACGTTACACATTTTTCTCCCAATAATTCTCTTCTATACAATTGCCAAAAAACCTCCCAAGCTTTGGACTTTGCATTCAACACCATAGCTTTACCTTTTTTCCTCCTTTACTGGTATTATGTTCTTCCAGACATCTGAAAGCTAAATATGCCTCCCAGTTATCTTCCTTCTCAGCTTCTTCTCATCACACCGCCAGGCCGTTCTTCCTCTCCCCCCATTCCCTAATCTACTTTATTCACAGACATCTACATTTCAGTATCGTCAATCTTCCAAAGCGATGCTGCCAAATCCAACTTTATTTTTTTTTTCCGGGCATTAACACAGACCTTCTCCTGGTACTCTCCTTTTCCAGAAGATTTCATTTTGCATTCTCTAATAACTTGTTTTTTTTTTTCTCTGGTTGGTACTAGAGGATCTTATCCTTCCATAGTCAAATAATGGTGGCTGGTAAAATTATGATGGACCTTGTAATTCATTGATCTTTTCCAGCAGCATCTCAAAGAACTTCAACTTCATAAGATCTCCAGGACCATATACTAATATTATATATGGTTTGACGTGGTTGTTGCCAAAATAATGACCTCATATGTAAAATTGCAACACATGCCCGTCCTTTAATGCGATTTTGACATGTGTTACTGAACCACCAATGCCACATTTAGCTCCCCGAATAGAAACCGATATGCTTTATGTCCAAAATTACACATCTTTGCCACTTCTTTTCTGTTTTTGTGACTGCAAGGATTTCCCATTTCATGCTTTTAAATTTACGTATCCAACTCTTGCTCTTATTTGGTATTTATATAGCACCGACATCTTCCGCAACGCTGTACAGAGTATATTGTGTTGTCACTTAACTGTCCCTCAGAGGGGTTCCCAATCTAATCCTTATTACAGTCATACGTCCATCGTAGTCCTGGGCCAATTTTAGGGGGAAACAAATCAACTTATCTGAATGTTTTTAGGGATATGGGAGGAAACCGAAGTGCCCAGAGGAAAACCACACAGACACGGGGAGAACATACAAACTCTGTGCAGATAGTGCCCTTGCTGGGATTTGAAGCAGGGACCCAGGGCTGCAAGGCAAGAATGCTGTCCACTATGCCAATGTGCTGCTTATGACTCAATCTCATTAAATACCCTATAACTAGAGGGTGGATTTAGAAACTATACTAGAAAAGTGAGACCAAACCGAAGAAGTAAATCTAAGGTCACTATGCAGTAAGCAGGAGCCGCAAACTCACATTAACAGCAACACACACAATCATCCCCCTTAACTTAGCAATAATTCAGTCCAGGTCGTACTCACCAGAAGAGTTAATGACTTGCTTCAGGATATTCAAGGTCCCCACACGCACTTTAGGATTATTGGCCTCCAGTTTTGGCAGCAGAAAGGCCAGCAATTGAGAGGGGTATTTGGAGGCTGGAAGAAGAAACCAATCAGAAGATTCATACGCAGGATGAGCAGTCAAGGGTAGATTTATTTCATTAGTCTAATACTAAACTGTAGGTGTTTTAATTGTATACTTTATGGTGAAAGCATTGATTAATTTGTACATACTAAAAAATGTTGTCCTTTAAAAGAAAAAAAAAATAGCTTCAACTGAACTCCATTAATCGGTTACAGTGTGTAATGTCTAGGAAAGGCCCCAAGGCATCACCCCTTTTTCATGTGTTACTCCCCATTTCCAGCCTCCCTTTTCAATTTATATCCTTGTCTTCCCTATTCAGCCATGCCTTTTTTATGTCCAGCCGCCTCCTTCGGCTGCAGATGCCCGAGGCCCGGGCCTCTGTGGCCTTTCCAGAAATCCAGCCTTGTAACGACCCCTGAACACTGCAAGTCCGATTTCCCATTTACAATTCTGATTTTCACTGGTATAGCATGTAAAATCACATCAAAATCAGAAATCGGAATTGCATGTAGTGTAAAAGAGCCCTAAACCTGATAAAATAGCATAGTGTGGTGATAACTGGCATTTAAGGCCCCTCTGCTCTTTAGGAATGGTTCCCTAAACACAAGAGGGACATAGATTGCCTCTTTTAAGCCAGTTTTCCTCTGTGTTCAATATGTTCCAATCGCTATCCTTAGAGTGTACCTCCTCACTAAGTCACAGGTAGGCTCCACAATCTTGACCTGCAGTGTAACCTCTTCTATGTTGAGTCATCTGCTTACTCAGGGGTTGCTCGGTCTTCCCAGTGTATACATCTTTGCACGGCACAATACAATAAAGAAGGAAAGTGAAGGTCCGCACTGGAGTCTTCCGTGTTTATTAGATGACGCTTGTAGTACACATAGAATATGTAACAGTCGTGAGCATGTGTTGCAAATAAAGTGGAATGCACTGGGCAGTCAGTGATGGATAGGTGCAGGGCAAGGGTAGCCCAATGGCCCACCCATCCATTGATTGTCCACCAGGACCAATATGTGCATTCTACTTTATTTGCAACTCACAACTGTTACATATTGTAGGTGTACTACAAGCTTCATCCAATAAACATGGAAGACTGCAGTGCCGACCTTCACTTTCCTTCCTCATTGAGTACTAAAGTCTACTTTACTGGTCAGAACGCGCCACACTTCCATTCGCAATCGCATAGTGGAAATTAAAACGTGATTGCGATTGCGTTTCATAGTAGAAAAGAGCCCTTAGTGAGCTTGCCGCTCCTGGATTGGTGCAGTAGCCATCACCCCATGAATATTAGCTGCAGTGCCAACAGCTTCACTCTCTCACCACTGTTGCACTCCACAAATACGCTGGACGGCATGCACCAAGTAAAGTCCAGTGTAGACCGGGGCAAAGATTTGTACATGGGGAGACCATGTGACCCTAATGGCTTGTTTCCACTAAAAGCAGGCATTCCCATTCCGATTTGGTGCTCTGGACAAAACGCATGTACGAATGTATAATTTGCATGCACAGTGGGAGGAGGGGGACACACACAAATAATTTCCAACATCAGGTGGAAACAGCGCAATGATTTAAACGTCATGCCTTTTTTTGCAAGAGTTTGTGTCTTGGACCAATCTAGAAAAAGCATCAAATGAAAACAGGGCCTTAAAGTGTACCAGACATCTACGCTCACAAAGATTGTTTACTTACCCAGGGCTTCCTCCAGCCCATAAGCATGGCTGCGTCCCTCGCCGTCCTCCATTTAGCGGCAATCAGCCCCAGTAACTGTCTCAGTCGCGTCAGTCTGGGTCTACAGGGCATGCGCGGGAGGTCTGGGCATGCGCAGAAGACCCAGACTGGACCCAACTCAGCCAGTTATCGGGGCGGATTGCCACTAAACTGAGGACTGTGGGAGGACGGCGAGGGACGCATCCATGCTTATGGGCTGGAGGAAGTCCCAGGTGAGTAAAAAAAAAAAAAAAAATCTTTGTGAGCGGAGATCTCTAGTTTTTTTTAATAGAAGAACATTTCTACCAGAATAAAATGCAACATAAAATTACTTTTTTTTTTTCCTACGTTGCCGTTGCTTACAGCGGTCAGTAAAAATCAGACTGATTTTGGACTAGTCCATCTCCTCATGGGGGATATTCAGTATCTCATTCATTCTTTAGAACGGTACTTTAGAAAGGATCTGTATAAGGAAGCCATCCAGCCTCCCTATTCGCATGCACGCTATTTTAGCAGTTAGACCGTCCAACTGCCGTTCATTAAGTGATTATGAAAAGAAAACCTTGAGAATCCCCCGTGAGGAGATGGACTAGTCAAAAACCTGTGCGATTTTTACTGTCTACTGTAAGTGACAGCAAGATAGGGAAAAAGTAATTTGTAGTGCATTTTACTCATTTTAATTTTACCATTTCACGCAATCGAGAAACACTGAAGTGAAAAAAAAAATGATGATACAATGAATTGGTTGTCTAGTGTGGATAATTACTAGAACACTAGTAGCAAAGAAAATATTCTAATTTTTAAATTTTCCATTATATAGTTTTTTTTTTATAACATTGCATCATTCTCTAATGATTACAGTTTACTCACTACTCAGCATTGTAAATGATTTTACAAAGCAGGCCAGTGAACTTTTGAACTGTCCTCTGGTGAGAGAAAGGCCCTATTCACACCTAAAACCGCAAAAAAAAAAAAAAAAAAAAAAAACTCGCGGGAGTGATTTTTCCGCGATTTAAACAAAAAAAAAAAATCACCGGATACTGCAGCGTTTGAGTGATCGTGATTAGCGGTGCTATGCATGCCAATCGCAATCGCTAATCGTGGATCGCTGGCAAAACGCTGCATGTTACACGTTTGTGGTTATTGCTAACCGCAAACGCTGCAGTGAGAACACTGCCATAGGCTTACATGAGCTAGCGTTTTTTATAAACCGCTAGCGTTTTGCTCTGAGCTGGAATCGCGTGATTCCTGCTCAAGTGTGAATGGGCCCAAAGAAAATACAACTGACAGTTAACACGCTTCAGAAGACAGAGCTCTCTGCGACTTTGAAAGTCATGGAGCTCAATGGCTTTTTTGCATAGATAACAACTGGAGTTTCTTAACTCTTCCTGTACTGTAAACAATATTATACTTATGTCTCTGCTCCTAATGTTTTATTTCTTACATGTACTACACATACAAATCTTTATATCAATGTTTTTTCGCTTCAGTGTCTCTTTAAGTAACTGTATTGCTCAACATAGAAGGGCTGGCTGTACAGTTTACTGCCATCTCAAGGAGAAGGGGATTCTCTAGGATGATCAGGTGCACATTTTGAACACAATTTACCATTCATTTTGAATTTACTTTTACCTGCATATGCCAGTGCTACTCGCTAGCCAATTAAAAGGTACAATACAATTCACGTTTACCTGCTTGTGGTTATGCATAACAGGTCAGCTCTCTTCTTACTTACCCAGAACAGTGAAGCAGCGGAGCAGCTCGTTCTTGTTCCTGTCCATCATCAGATTGGATGACTCCAGGGAGGAGCAGATCTGCACAGAGGGAAAGAGGAAATTCAAAGAACTTGCAGAGGGGGCAGCACGGTGGTGTAGTGGTCGAATCCCAGCCAGGGCTCTATATGCATGGAGTTTGTATGTTCTCCCCGTGTCTGCGTGGGTTTCCTACCAGCACTCCGGTTCCCTCCCTCATCACAAAAAACATACAGATAAGTTAATTGGTTTTCCCCTAAATTGGTCCTAGACTACAATATATACACTACACGATACATACATAGACATAGGACTATGGTAGGGATTAGATTGTGAGCCCCTCTGAGGGACAGTTAAGCAACAAGACAATGTACTCTGTGCATCGCTGTGTAATATGCCGGCGCTATATAAATACTAAGATCTGGTGGCCGCTCATGGCGGCGGAATGCTGAGACCCACGCCGCTGGGTCTCGGCCTGTCTCCGACGTTACTGGAGCGCATGTCGCTCAGCTCCCATTGGATAAGCGGCGGACGCGCTCTCAGTACGCGCTCCGCCAGTGTAAACATTGACCACGTGTGTGCATTGCGTGTCAGCATCTGTGCTGACACGCTCTATGTTGATTGGTTACTTTGGATTCCTTTACTTTCTGATTGGTTAGTCCTAGTATAAATGAATGGTGAGCATCCTCTGTCATCGCCTGTGATAGCCTATGCTAGGCTTGTTGCGGAGACTGTGCTCACACCAAGTTGCTTGTCTTGCTGCCGACTTGTGTCTGTCTCTTGACTAAGCTTCTTTCAGATTGCCTTACTGTTACCGACCTGACTTGAACCTGCCCACGCTTCTCTGTTGCATTACCTGTTGCCGACTCAGCTTGTACCCGGATTCCCCTGACTGCCGCCTGGACCGACCCTTGCTTGTTAAAAAGGATTCCCATGAACTCTGCGTGGACTGACTCTGGCCTGTTCGACCACACATCTGTCTAGTGATTATACTTCAGCCACATTCTGCTATCTTGCCATCATCTGGATTGCCTCAGCCTATAGACCTCAGGTGACTATTAAGTATACTGTGTTTGCATTGCTCATTGCTGTGTTTGGTGATTGCTGTCAGTCTGTATGCTACATCTGCCTGCAGTGTATTGTAGTTTGTATTAGGCAGGAGTTTCCGCAGGCGTTAAGGCTGAGCTTTAGGTCAGTCATATGGGCATACAGCCTAACTTATAGCAGGTGACCAGACAAGCCTGACATAATAAATAACAAAAACAACAACATACACAGGATTGAGCACAGACTACTGGTTCATATAATAATAATAATAATAATAATAATAATAATAATAATTTGAAAAGGTTAAAAATAGAGTCCCATCATTCATGGTGCAGCAGCAAAAGGTTAATCAAGGTCTCATTGTAAATGGCTGATGTACTTATACTGTACTGTACCCCCGCCCGTACGAATTTCTCCGTCCCTTTTTCCATTCTGTAACCCCCAGGGACGGAGAAATCCGTACTTTCCGTGCTCCCCCGCTGCCCACGCTCCCGCTCGTTGTAGCGCGCACTCCCGCTCGTAAACACGCCGCCCGCCGCTCGCCCGGAGATCAATGAACGGGAAAATCCATTCCCGTTTGTTGATCTAAACCCCGCAATGATCCGCTGTTTTTCCGCTAAGCAGCGCGATCATTGTGAAAAAAAGAAAACAAACAAAAAAAAATAAATAAACTTACCCAGCCTCCTAGTACTTCCTCCAAGCGTCCGGAAGGACGCTTGGAGGTCGCATTAAACAAAAAGTTACTGTTGCCATCTTGTGGCCAAATAGTAAAACTACACCCTAAATCATTTTTCACATACAAATTCATTACTTATGCACAAAAAATTAACTCATTACCTCCCACACTCCCGATTTTTTTATTTTTTTTGTAATTAAAAAAATACATAAATAGTTACCTTAGGGACTAAACTTTTTAAATTTTTATGTCAGGAGGGTACAACATTGTTACTTTATAAACTATGGGCTTGTAATTAGGGATGGACGCAAAACTGAAAAAAATGCACCTTTATTTCCAAATAAAATATTGGCACCAAACATTGTGATAGGGACATAATTTAAACGGTTTTATAACCGGGACAAATGGGCAAATATCATGGGTTTTAATTACAGTAGCATGCATTATTTAAAAACTATAATGGCCGAAAACTGAAAAATAATTAATTTTTTCCCACATTTTTTCCTATTTTCCCATTAAAACATATTTAGAATAAAATAATTATTGGCATAATGTCCCACCTAAAGAAAGCCTAATTGGTGGCGAAAAAAACAAGATATAGTTAATTTAATTGTGATAAGTAATGATAAAGTTATAGACGAATGAATGGAAGGAGCTCTGAAAGGTGAAAATTGCTCTGGTGCTATAGGGGTAAAACCCCTCAGTGGTGAAGTGGTTAAATGACATGTGACATGACGAGTATTATTATTATTGATTTATAAAGCACCAACATATCACCCTTTTGCGTCTTGGAATTTGTTATACATTTTATTCATCAGGTTAGTTACTTTTGTCACGGTGATTACCAATTCTGTATTTTGTACACTGGTGTATACCATTGTCTGTATTATTATTATTATATATGCCATGTTTGTTTCTCACTTTGTACAGCGCAACAGAATATAGTGTTAAGCTCGAATTTCACATCAAATTTCGCAAAATCTTAATGCAAAATTTCTGTTAAATTCATTCTTTCGCAGGTAACCGTAATTTCATGATTACACAAAAATGTTAAATTCTTAAGGGACTAGTCAAATTATTTTCACAAAGAAAGGCCAATTTTGAGAAAAACTATTTTAAAATCTCAAAGAACCATTCCGGTTTGCATGAACGTTTTTTTTTTTTTTTTTTGCAATTTACACCCCCCCCCCCCCCCCCCCAGAAAAATCACGTAGTGCTTATAGGCTACAATTGGGTCCGTGCACTCAGCGTTTTGTGCTCTGTTCCAGAATAATGCAGCAGGTTCGCACTCTGCATTATTTTTTTTTTAAATAAAAAATTGAATATCCTGTATTTACTGGAGGAGCAGAAAGCATACCAAACAGGCTCTTCTTTTTGCACAAGTGGTAACTGAGTTTACACGGTTACTTTTCGTGTAGACCGATAGTAAAGTGGCCACAGTGTTCTGATCGTCACTGGAAACATGGGCAGCACGGTGGCATAGTGGATATCACTATTGCTTTGCATTGCTGGGTCCCCAGTTTGAGTATCAGTCAAGACACTATCTGCACAGAATTTGTATGTTCTCCCCATGTCTGTGGGTTTTCTCTGGGAACTCTGGTTTCCCCCCACATCTCAAAAACATACAAGTAAGTTCACTGGCTTATCACTAAAATTGTCTCTAAACTATGATGGGCATACGACTATGATAGGGATAAGATTGATAGCCCCTCTGAGGGATGGTAAGTGACTAGACTATATATGCCAGGGGTGTCAAACTCAAATACAAAAAGGGCCAAAATTGTACACTGGGACCTAATTGTGGGCCAACCTCAATGTCTACTGCCCACCTTTCCTCCCTTATAAAAAGTTCCCAGGTGACCCCCAATCCCTCCCCTATACAGTTTCCTGGTGTTTAGTGCTTTCCCCCTCTCTCCCTCCCCTGCAATAAGTCAGCTGTGTCTAAATCCTGCTTTCATGGAAGCAGACATATTGTTAACATCCCGTGTTTACCAATTAACTCTGCCGTGGCAGCCAGCTGACACAGCTGAGAATTACAACTTGTGATTGGACACAGATGAGGGGGAATTAAACATGCTAAACTCTCTAAATACATACATGAATCATTTCTATAGGCTTTCCTTCTGTCCTGTGCAAGAGTTCAGGTTAACTTTCAAATGTGACAGATTAACAGTTAAGGTTGGTGCAAGTGATACAGATCACAGTCTACAGGTTCTGGTAGTGCCGGTTGGAGCACTCTTCCAGCACATCTATGTTTTACCTACGATAACATCTGAGGCTGCATGTTGAGACTGGAATTAGTGCAGCTACAACAAGACTGTATAAAACAGATATCAGCTGAAAAATACACAATGACATTCACAGAGACAGTCGCCATGGGCGGCCCGGTGGATAGCACATGACAAACATACAGTTAATAAATAGATGGCCACTAGAGGGAGCACCTCCAAACATGATATCTACAGATACGGTAGAATCAGAATTTGCTTTATAAGCCAAGTATTACGATTTGTCGTACCAGGAAAGGTTTGCGTTTTACATGGCATTCGCAGTACTACATAGACAGACATTGCATTGACATACACCCTGAGACAGGCATAAGAAATACATATTTAGAATAGGAGGGGGGGAAGGGAGAAAATTCTTGAGAACTCCAAGACAACTAGGGTGGCGAGCAGTACTACACAGGGGTGCTTGAAGGTTCGTGGCAGGGGTGCTTGGAGTGAGTGGCAAGGGAATTGTCCTGACTTAAGGTGGCCACTAACAGTCCAATTTCTAGCAAAAAATCGTTCACGCGATCAGAAATTCTGATCGGATTGGTTGTAAATGATCTCTGTTTATGGGCACAATCGATTACGAACGATTATAAAAACAATCGTCCAATTGAATTTTCATCTAACCAAAATTTGGATTTTCTTGTTGGTTGTGATTGATAGGAAGCAAAGATTGGTTCGTTGATGGTGTAGTGAACGATTTCACTTCCGATCAGAATTTCTGATCGCTCCAACGATTTTGCCTCAGAAATTGGATCGTTAGTGGCCACCTTAAGGGGCTAGAGTGCCGCAGGAGGATGGACCTAGCAGGGGGAACTGGAGCTCAGCAAAAGGACTGCCTGAAGCAAGAAGGTGCACATGCTCCTGGTGGATCTGGAGGGGATGGTTCTGTAATGACAGCCCGATGGGAGGAGCTCAATGAAGAGACTGCTCGGATGAGTGGGGTCCTGAGAAATCCTGGTGGCCCTCATCTCCACCCTCACAATGTGGAGGAGGTCTAGAGGTGGCAGAGGTGATCGGATGATCTTCTCCGCAGTGTTAATTACTCTTTGGAGCTTGTACTTGTCCCTGGTGGTTACAACTGCATACCAGACGATGACAGTTCTGACCTAATATTATGTCGTTCGTTATGGTTGTGGCGTCTGCTCACAGACAAATCCCCCCTCAAACAGGAAAGCATTACTGTAATTAGCCTGCTTAGCCAAAATTAAATTCTCCTTAACCAAATCTACCTTTTTCCTGAAAAATGTATCAGCACAATATTGATGAGCGTCTCACCTGGGAGTGTAATATTGGCAGTAAAGTCTCCATCTGGGGCTCCAGAGTACGACTCTCATTCGCCACGGCACTTTCCAAGATCTGACAGAAGCTCTGATGACAGAAAAGAAGAAAAAGTAATGTAAGATGATCAAACACAACCAGAAGATGGCAAAGCAAGACAACAGCAGCGATGCCGCAATGCAAATAACTGGTCACTCCACCCAAACTCAAGCTAAGGGCCGGCCTCCACTCGTCCGGTTTTCGGGGCATTCTCTGCACAGGAAAACTGCAACCAATGTTAATCAATGGGCTACTTCACACTTTCATTAAAATCACTATATTAAAAAAAAACAAAAAAAAAAAACGCAATTTTTTGCGTATGCGATTGCGGTGATTTTACAGTGATTTTAAGTGAAATGAAAGTGAATGGGAGAAATTTTTAAAAAGTGCTCAGAAAGCGCTAATCAATCACAACGCGCTCAGAAAAGCGATTATAGTGTGGATCCGGCCTCAAGGTGGCCACACACACACGATACAATTTTTCAAATTTCTTTTCAACTCAAAGTTTACAATCAATTTTTCTGATTGTAACATTTAAAAAATCTGACCAATGTACCATGCACGCGTGTCCAATTTTTACCCAATTATGAAAAAAAAAATTATTGAAGACTGAGAAAATTGCTTAGGAATATATATAATATATATAGAAATTGACAATCTTCCTAAAGCCACTCATTTTCATAATTGATCAGAAAAATGTAGCACGCCCAATTGACTTTTATCGTATAAAAACTGGAAATCGGATCGGATTTCTTGCTCGGAAAAAAAAAAAAAAAACTTTTCCCCCCAAAATCTGATCATTTTTAGCAAATTGCCATAAATTCGGATCATTTTATTGTATCGTGTGTGGGCCACCATTAGTGTAATGGGATGAGTCTCCTGCTTGTCCATCTCCCTTTCCACTTTGGGGAATTCTTACAGCTCCTGCTGCATGTTCAGCATAGAAATTAAACAAGGAAAGTGGGAATCTCTGCAACTGGTCTGGCCTAAGAATTCAAGAGCAGAGCTCTCATCACCCGAATGATAAAGCAGAGCTGTCATACCACCACTTATGTATAGCGTGATCATTTTCTGTGGTTCCGTACTCCATGTAGTTAAATTTACACAATGTTTATGGATGTAAAATGACAGCGGAGTTCTGCTCACCGATCAGGAGCCAGTTTCGTTCGCTCCCGGTTGGTCCTGTGAGCCAATGAAAATTTGCAGAATATTAAAAAAAAAAAAAAAGTCTCTGGTTCTTTAAGTGTACCCGAGATGGGTACTCCAGCCCCCCTTCAGGCTTATAGATCCCACGCTATCCTCCTCCGCCTCCTTGTTCGCTCACAACTGGCAAAATCCTCCAGTCAGGGCCAGTCGGCACATGCGTAGCTCAGTCGAGCGCTCTCCCCTGTCGTGCCCCTGCAGCCGGGAGCGTTCTGCGCAGGTGTACTGCATAGGCTACGCCGGAACGCGCATGCGGCTGGGCAAACGCAGTTGGCTCTGAACCAGAGGACTTTCCAGGACCATTTGGAGGCGAATGAGGAGGCGGAGGAGGACGGCAAGGCAGTGATAAGCCTGAAGGAAGCCCCAGGTATGTACTGTATATATATTTTTTTATATTTTTTCATTCCATCTCCGGTACACTTTAAGGCGTCACAGCATCGGAGTGCTAGGAAAGTTCTATTCATGATGAACTGAGCCAACATCCCTTGCTGCTTCCCCCTCCTCAGTCTGTCCACCTTCCTAGTCTTCTCCCTGCACAGTCATTGCAGCTCCTTCAGCTGCTCCCCATCCTCCTTCCCCACTTCCATGTATTGCTATTTCACCTTTGTACTCCTGCTGGCTGCTCCTTGGCCCCCTGCATAGTGTGCGTGTCCCTGGCACTGAGCACACGCATGCGGATTGTCCTTAAAGGACCACTATCACGAAAAAAGTAGGCAGTTAAAATCAGACAGAACAGGTTTTGGGCCAGACCATCTCCTCCTGGGGGATTCACAGGGCGTTCTTTGTTTTCAACAGCATTTCCTGAACTGCCAAAATAGTAAGATACCAGCCGGCCTCCCTAATCACTTGCACACTATTTAGTCAGTGAGACTTTGCAACTGCTGTTCAAGAAATGCTGTTGAAAACAAAGAAGACCGTGGGAATCCCCCATGAGGAGATTGACTGGCCCAAAGCCTGTCGGTTCTGTCTGATTTGAACTGCATACTTTTTCACAATAGTGGTCCTTTAAGCATGCAAATTAGAAAAACTATCTGGGGTGCCTGGCTGTTACTTTATTTCTACCCTCCCCAGCACCGCATTCCAGAACGAAGCATACTTTGTATAAACAGTATACGATCAATACAGAATTGGCCATTTCTCTGTACCTAACAAACACAGACATAGCTGAGTTATTGAACTGTACAGTCACATTTTGCCACCAAAGAAAAATAAGGTAGCTTCAAAAGGAGCCCTTCTTCTGTTCTAGGAAATGTCTCATCACCCTTCAGTGAAGGCATCAGAACTTAAAGAGCACCCACATAGATCTCCATAAGCCTTCTAAAGGTGCGTGCACACATGCGACTATAGTCGTTTGAAACGATCGTTCCCCGATCGTTTCAAATGACGATCGTTTAAAAAAAAAGCAGCCAACGACCATTAAGTCTAACGACGGACGAGCTAGATTGTTAAAAAAAACAAACGATCTTGCTTGGCGGATTTTCCCCAACGACGATCGTTTGCAAAAGTAGTACATCGTTGGAAACGGTCGTTCGTACTAGGCTTGACATGCACATTTCACTATTTCTCCATGGAACTTTTCATTTTTATGCGCAGACGCAATAGGTGCTTTTACGTGATGTAACGTTCGTTCTAACGATCTGATGGTTACACACCTTTTAGAACTAACTTTACTTAGGTCGTTCTTTCATCAATGAAAAGTTTGTTCGTCGTTGACAACGAACGATCGTTGTCGCATGTGTGTACGTAGCTTTAGTCTAGATATCATATAGGATTACACTCACCTTAGTAACATAGAAAGCCTCCACATTCTTCTTATACAGAGAGAGAATCCCGGGGACCAGGCGAGGAATCTGCTCCTCAAGCTTCTCATTTGGTAACAGGTGACTCATAGGTCCCAGAGCTTCGACCACAGCTAGTCTGATCTGCAGAAAGAGGACAGAGACTCTCAGAGGGAGACACAGAAAGGCTTGTATGATCCATAAAAACCCAGACTGGAATTATAGGTTCTCCCAACAAATTCAACCATATAAAGCAGGAGCCTTTTTGGCTGAGAAAGCCATAAACCCCACATATTTTAAAACGTCATTCTGTGAGAGCCATACAATATGTTTCATACTGGAACAGTGCGCATGTGCAGCAGAGTGCTGTCCCTGTTGCCATGGAGATGTGTATACAGTTGATGCGTTGGGCAGCGGAAGTGTCAGACACATCTTCAGCTTCTCTTGGGTTTCAGCAACATCAGCAATTTCCCCGAGAGCCAGACAGGAGAAATACCGACTAACAGCTTGTACAATTAGCTAGCTGATTTGGGGGTTGATTCACAATGTTGGACAAGATCCCCGCACTTTGGCCCAATAGGCTGCCTGTCAAGTGACAGGCAGCCTATTGGGCCAATCAAAGTGCAGGGATCTCAGCCTACAAAATCACTGGAGTGCATGGAGAAAACAAAAAAGAAGCGCTCCAATAGTGACCGCTCCTTCCCCTCCTGGCGACACCGCAGCCAGCGGAACAACAACGTTGCATCTCCGGGTCCTGGCCAGACCACGGCAGAGGGTTACGATCGTGGGCAGGCCACTACACGCTGATTTTAAAGAAACTTAAATGCAAGTGCAATTTTATATTGCATATCCTCATTAAAAAGTTTCATGCACTATTGGAGCGCTTCTTTTTTGTTTTCTCCATACACTTCAGTACCTGGAATCCACCCAGTGAGAAGCAGCTCCAAAGTGCACCAACAAAAAGGCCATTTTTTGCATAAGTGACTTTAGCCTAGCTAGTTAGCATAGGGCATTTTTTCTTTGATTGTTTGTTTACAAAGTCACTGGACCTGACAGGGTCCAGAGTGGGAGCCATTGAAGCAGCCGCTAGTTTTGGGGTGGCGCGAGTAAGTTAGAAGTGCATGCTACAGCAGAAAATGTCATCTGCGCTGCCACACTAAGCCGTGCTGCTTCAGCAGTGTAGCTTAGTGAATCAACCACTACTGATTTGTATGCGAGCCAGATGTAGCCATCAAAAGAGTCACATCTGGCTCCCGAGCCATAGGTTCCCCACCCCTGCTATAAAGGATAATTTGATAACAGTGGACCTGTAGTTGTTCATCACAAGCTCACCTTAGACTCTCGGTGCTGCAGCCAGCTGTTGAACAGGACATCAAAAGCATTGAACAGGTCACTAGAGAAGGTGTCCTTCCTGACGGTGGGGTCTGGGGCTTTATCCAGATTCGCCAGATATTCCTGAATGCTCTCACTGAAATGCTGCAGAGCTGAGACAAGAGACAGGAGTCATTATCACAATATCGAGGAAAAAGGCTTTTTATGCACAAGATATTAAGAAGATTAAATGTAATTTTGCCTTCTTAAAGACAGAAGGTATTTGCAATTCAGCTTTCAGGCCCCTTGCACACTTGCGCACTGCGTCGCTCTGCGGTACGCTTACCCGGCGCCTCCCCGCTGCCAGGGCCATGCAAGTCGATGGAGACTTATATTTTACGGTTTGACGGAAGAATCCAAATTGCCTGCTGACCCAAAGGCTGCATCGCATTACTACATGGTCCGTGCCAACCACACAGATTATGCAGAAATGCAAGTTAATGGAGAACGCAGTAAGTGTGCACAACGGGAACACGGTATGACACGCCATGCATGTGCTGACCAATGGGAATCCCGGTGACATATCTTCTGCCCAGCAAGTAGTATGTAATTTGGGGGGGGGGGGCAGGTGTCACTAGCCTGAGGGTGCAGCCTAGCCGGAGGGTGCAGCCTAATTTCTGTGATGCGGTGCTTACATGCACCGCATCGCCCTGCAATTAATAGGTGTGCAACTGGACTAAAGGAAACCTGAGACGAGAAGAGGGGGAAAGAAAAAAAAAAAACAAAAAAAACACCTTTAGGGCCCATTGACAATTAAAATGCGCTAGCGTTTTGCTCTTCACATTGATTAGGGCGGTAAAAAAACACTGTATATTTCCGCGATTTCAGAACGATCGTGGTCAGCGCTTTATAAGCACTGTACCGTAATCACTGCCGAATCTCCCAGAAAATGCTGCAGGTAACGCGTTTGCGATTGGCGCTAATCGCAAAACGCTTGCGATCGGCGCGGATTGCGGCAGTGAGAACACTGCCATAGGGTAACAAAGCACTTTAAAAAGCGCTAGCTCGTTAGCGATTAGCGGAATTAGTCCCCGGTAATTGCTTAGGTGTAAATGAGCCCTTATACACACACCTAGGGCTTACTCCAGAATCCTTCAGGCTGTCTACTTCCTTGCCGCTATCCCAGGCTGCCTTGATCTTCCGCTGGCCCCCCAGGTATATTTTACAATCACTGCCTATCGCCTCAGACAACGCATGCATGGACTACACCTCCATCGCACTCCCGGTGACAGAAGCGCCATGGAGGTGCACACGCGGCTGGGAGATTTAGCCACACAGCTAGCAGAGGATCGAGGTGGCCCAGGATGGATTGCGAGGGAGCCACCAGCCCGAAGGGGGCTGGAGAAAGCCCCAGGTATGTATAAAATGTTTTTTTTTTTTTTTTTGTCTCAGGTACACTTTAAGTGAGCAAATTTGGTTTCCCATGATGCACCACTCCCAAATATGCAAATCATCCCTTTATGCCCCTGAGAGCGAGGCTGCACATTCAGAACCCCTGGTGTATAGTGATCCTGAAGCTAATAAAATTTGAGTACTTATTCTAGAATTTATAAAAGGTTTATTTTAAAGCTCTATCTCACAGCTGATTGGTCTGCAGGGGTGTCAGCAACTCGCCCATAAAACAGAGGTCTGAAATTCCGCCACCCCCCCCCCCCCCCCCCTTCCTCTCCATCCACATGATGGCCGCAGCCATTTTTATCCAAGGTGTTCTGAAACTCTTCTGCTACAGAGCTTCGGAATGCTTAAGAGAAACATTAAAGAGGAACTCCAGTGAAAATAACGTATCGAACAAAAGTGCTTAATTTTTACAATAATTACATATAAATGATTTAGTCAGTGTTTGCCCATTGTAAAATTTTCCTCTCCCTGATTTACATTCTGACATTTATCACATGGTGACATTTTTACTGCTGGCAGGTAATGTCATTGTAAGGAGATGCTGCTTTTTTGTCAGTTGGAAACAGCTGTTATTTCCCACAGGCTCCCACAGTGTGATGTCTTGGTGACATTTTCACTGCTGGCAGGTGATTTCAGTGGAAGGGGATGTTGCTTGCTTTTTTGGCAGTTGGAAACAGCTGTAAACAGCTATTTCCCACAATGCAATGAGGTTCACAGACAGGAAACTGTCAGGATCATGGTCCTGACATCATACTGTGGGAGGAGTTTTACCACAATATCAGCCATAAAGAGCCCCCTGATGATCAGTTTGAGAAAAGGAATAGATTTATCATGGGAAGGGGGGGGGGGGGGGGGTTATCTGCTACTGATTGGAATGACGTTCAATCCTTGGTTACAGTTTCTCTTCAAGTCCATCGATTTACAGATGCCAGGCGAGTTACTGCAGCCAAAATCCACTGATCGTTACAGCTCTGAGATTGAGCATTACATTAAACGTTTTATAAATTATAAAACAGGTACTCTCGATGTTCTTCCCCAGGAAAGAGGCAAATATTATCCCTGAGGAAGGGACTAGTTCCAGAAAGCTTGATATGAAATAATGAAGACAATAGTCCATCTACTTTATGCAACCTAATTTTAAGTTTGAAAGCTTCCTGTTCATATTCTTGTAAGCAGTGCCTATAAAGTAGTATCAGAATGCATTATGAATGGATTAGAAACAGTTGTTCATTGAGATCAATTACATTTTTAAATGCTCCCTCAAAACTCACTTTTTCCGACAAAGCATACACTAACTTAGGGCTCTTTCACGCTAGAGTCCATTTCCTGCGTTTTGACGCAAAGTCGAAACTTTGCGTTAACCAAGGTAAAATGAAAGTCCATAGACTTTCATTTTACACCAGAAGCTGCATTTTGGTACGTTGCAGTTTGACGCACCCGGGAACCTTTAATCGTCTGGAGCCGGCCTTTTCCCGTCGGGTGAATTAATAGCTAGCGTCGCTGATTGCGTCACACCGCAGCATCCAGACGATACGCCGCAAGCTATTCAACGCGTGCAGGAAACGGCTCCAGCACGCGTTGTTCCCCTTCAGCCTGTGGCCAAGTCGTGCTCTTTACCAGATACAATGTAAAAAACAAACACACACTGCCTCTAGGTATACATATTCGGTATAACACGACCTCTAGTTTCCTCCCTATTCTTTTAGATTGTAAGCTCGAAACAGAAGGGCTCTTTCACCCTTTTGTTTCTTGGAGGTTATTATACATTTTGTTTATTATTTATGTTACATTTGTAATAACCATGATGTCTTCAAAATCTGTATTCCGTACCATCATCTCTAAATCTAAGTACCCACAGCCAGATGGATCGGGGCTCTCTGCCGAATGATTGTTCCCCAATCCATCTGGCCAAATCTGCAAGCACTGTTGGCGCCATCGTAAACCGATTGTGTACACAACAGTTTACATGATCGCGGCAAAACCAGTGGAAGTCAATGAGGAGTGGAACGCTCCACAGCAATTTAATCCAACATGGTTGGTCGTACAAACACAAACAATCGCCTCGGGAGTCGTGAAACATTTAACTAATTTTCATTTAACAATGTTGTGCGATATCACTAAATAAAATGAAAACAAAAACTGTTGTCACGAAAAATCGTTTCAAAAATCGTGTCATAGGTATGGGTCTTTAGAATCTCTAACCAACACAAAACTTCCAGAACATCTGAGAACACTAAAATATTATACAAGTACAGAAAATAGGTTTAACAAAGTTCATTCATTCTGACTCACCCACACAGAATACCGCTTTCATTGGGTCCTGTTTAACCAGCCCCAGCATTGGCAGCATGGTACCGAGAATGGAGTTCAGGAATGGGACCATCCCAAACACTAAGAGAAAGAGAGAGACAATAGCATGGATAAAGCAGACACTATTGGCCTGAGGTATCAGTTTTCTTGCAAAGAACTGCTATGATGTTCCCACATTGACCAACTGGATTCCAACATTCTACGCAAAATAAAGTGTTATTGGTGTCTAATGGAAACTAACTATTTTTCGGCAAGACTAGGATGACACCTTGAGCCATCAATCAAACTGTTTTGGAGGATTTTATTTCAGTTCATACCATTCGCCACGGAGAGATTGGCCAAGGTCTGCATGATGAAGAAGTGTGGGAGGATCCCTGGTTGGAACTTCAGTAGAATTTCCTCCATGACATTATTGATGAAGCTTCTGCCAACAGCTACAAGGACATTACTGGCTGCCTGCTGCCAATCAAATATGACATCCTGAGAGGAGGAAAAACAGACAGAGTGACACACTGGTCTCTTCTGTTATTCATACACCTGAGATATTCCAATATATGCACCCATGCTGTCATTTAATACCAAAGTTATTGGTTATTAGTACTCAGAAATAATCACACTACTTATGTCACGTGATAACCCTTATATTTACATAAAATGACATGTGCCATTGGGCTTTACATGGCCAGAGAACTCCTGGACTATCATCACCCCCTCCCAAGAGTCGAGAAGACCACCATTATACAGTGGTGTGAAAAAGTATACTGTCACTTTTCTGAATGCCTACATTTTCAATAATTTGTGACATTTACTGGTTTCTAATTTCCAGACAAAAGTTTACTAAAAATACAAAAAAAATACCAAAAAAAAGTCAACCTTAGTAAATATACAGTTTTTAAATAGGAGACAATTCCTAGAGGAAAAAAAAAGAAAAAAAGGTCACCACCCCCCACCAAACAATATTTTGCTATGCAGCCTCTAACGGCAACACTTCTGGTAGCACGTCAGTCTTTGGCATCGTTGTGGAGAAATGGTGGTCTGCTCTTCAAATCAGAATTGTTTAATACATTCACACTGGAGGATTTTAAGCTTTGAACTGCCTGTATTAAAGGAGCCTCCATAACAGCATCTCAATAGGGTTCAAGTCATGACTTTGGATGGCCTAAAGACCACAAAAAGTAAGGGTTTAAAGTGGTATGGTCTTGTAAGGTGGACTTGTTCTGGATGGTTAGATCATGGACCAATAAGACATTCTCCTGCAGTACTTTCTGGAACAATTAGATCCTCAAGCAGCAAAGCAATCCCACACCACGACAATACCACCACCCTATCTGAATGACAGTATGAGATCTATGGGTTACGTGGTTTTAGCTCGGGTTTAGCCAGAAGCAACTTTTGACTTATCAACAAAACATTACCCCACACAAGTACACAAAAGCAGAGGAAATGGGGAGACAAGCACCTTTTCTCATTCATCCGTTTATGAACTAAACATAACAAATGCTAGTGGCACAAACTGCATTGAATAACATTGACCAGAGCCCTGGAAACACAGGCTACTCAACCATGATCAAAACAGAAGGTATTTGGCATAATTCAGCTTTATTTATTTATAAACTTTTAGGCTTGCTATACATTAGTAGTTCTGGATATAATCCTGGCTTCAGGAGCATAAAGAGATCTTTTGCATATTCAGTAGCGGTGCATTGTGGGTAACCACAATTGCTCACTTAAAGCTGAATTATCACAAATACCATCTGTTGTAAGAAGGCAAATTACACTGAGCGTTGGCTTTTGAGTAGGAGGGCTTTTCGGTCTCTTAGTCCCCCCTATACTTTTCCAGTGGTTCTGGGTCACCCTGAGCTGCTTGGGTATGGCAATGCCAAGAGGTCACCATACCTTGATCACCATAGACATGGTCATAGAAGCAGCTACTGAAGACCATTTATTCACAGTACAAGTTGCTAAACTCCATTTACCTTCGACTTAGTCATCTCATTTGAGGCCAGCTGAATGACCATCTTGGCTGTCTCTTTGGTCAGGGTTGGTAGGCTGTTCTTCACGATGGTCTCCATTGCTCTCAGGATGAGGGTGCGGTGTGCATGGGACAGCTGCAGGAAACAGAACACAGATCATATCCACTCCTATTCCTCTTCTTACACCGGCATGCCAAGAGTGGTGCTGCCTTCATCATGAAATATGTGCAGCATGTAGACTGCCATATCACAGAGTGCAACCAATACAGAGGAGGCAGGGACAAAGCCACACTTTTTTCCTACAGTAGGTCCTGCAAATCTACATAGGGCTTGATTCACAAAGCGGTGCTAACTGTTAGCACGCCTGTGAAAACCCCCTTAGCACGTCTAAACGAGCTTTTCGCGCGCAAAACTGTATGCGCGTAAAACTTTACGCGCGCACTGCACAGAGCGCAGGGTGCTCCGCGCCAAGTGCCCATTGAAGCCTATGGGACTTAGCGCGCGCATAGGAATTTGCGTGCACAAAACTTTGCGCGCGGTACTTAGCGCGCGATCTGATTGAGAAAACTGGTGCTAACCTACTTAGCACCCTGGTTAGCGCGCCTAAAGACTTTACACGTGCTAAGTAGGTTAGCACCGCATAGTGAATCAAGCCCATAATGTGGGAAAGCAACTGTGAATTTGTGATTAAACTAGGAAGCAACATTAGACTTACATCAACTGTTATTTCAACCTGTTAGGAGCCCTAAAAGCATTATCTCGAGTTAGGGCCCGTTTTCACTGCTGTGGAAATCGGGCTGAATCCGCAGAGTAACCCCGCAAGCAAATCGCGCGGGGAAACTGCCATAGGGGATAATGCTGCCGCCGTCCATCTACATGCTCGCAAACCAGGAAGTGATGCCGTGCGTCTCGCTGCCGCACGTTACGGCAAGTGGAAACGGGCCCTTAGATAATGTGTGCTAGGGCATCTTCTAACATCATATGCCATTTAGCTGTCTAATGCAGCTATGCAGAGCAGCACAGGGAGCATTTATTTATATTTACCTGTTCTGGACGGCTGGATTGGCTTCCTCTCCTACACTCGCGGCGCCGCACTCCCGGCATCCTCTTCTGAGTTCTTCTCACGATATGACGTGATTGTAACCCAGGGGATGGAGTCAGTGGTGCAGAGCTGCCCGGTGGTGGAAGAGGAGTGGTGAAAGAGTCTCTTCCATCACCCTGCTTCTACCACTGGGCGGCGCTGCAAAGCTGACACCATCCCCTGGGTTACAGTAACATGTCATCATGTGATCAGAACTCAGAAGAGGATGCCGGGAGCGCAGCGCCCCGAGTGGAGGAGAAGCCGTTCCAGCATACTCAAACGCCGCACTGCATAACCTGCAAGGCACACTTCCCCAGCAGGCAACCGGAAGTCTCAACTAAACGGCATGCCTGAGGGGATAACAGGGACTTTGGGGAGGGGGGGGAAGGTGTGTGTAGGTTTGTCAGCCGTACTCCCAATACTCCCTGAGCCTGCAGGGATGTACTGTGGCTCCTAGCGGCTTTCCGACATCCACCCTGTATGGCTCCTGGCATGTCACGTGACCCGCGTCAGGTCATGTGACTCGCTGGGAGTCGTGCATAGATGCAGAAAGGAACCTAGAAGCCCGCTAGGAGCTACAGGATGTTGCCACCCAAAAACAGTCCCAGTTACCCCCTCAGGGATGCCATTTAGTGGACACTTCCAATTGCCGGTGTTCTGGATAACAAGGACTTTGTTGTATATGGAACTAAGGACTACATAAATAAAGTTTAACAATGGCGACTTAGGCCTCATTAACACTAGGTCCGCTTTTTATCAGCACATCAAGGTTACAGATTGATACATGTTGCTGAAAAGTGGACAGTGTGAATGAGGCCTTAGGCTTGTTTACATGGGCGACTGCTGGCATTCAGCACGTTTACTGCGGGGATCGACAGTCGCCTGCAATGAGATGAATGGGAGCATTCATGTCGATGGCTATACCATTGTTTGCGACTGATTACATGATGGTCGCAGTGAATCAAAATTCCTGGGACGCTGTTTGTAGGCTTCCGCTGTGGATGCCTTCAGCGGTTGCATGCCCTTTATGGGACTCAAGACGACGGAACAACAGGAACTGATGCCAAACGCTTTTCTGATTGGTTGCAAAAAAAAAACAAAAACAAAAAAAACGCTAAGCAACAGCTAAACGTGCCGCCCGCAGAAGCCTGTGTGAAACTGTCCTTACGGAACCCATCGATGTGTTTAACGGCTACCACTGGCCTGAAATAAACAGCAACAACGCTTCTAGATTGTATCTGAATAACTCTGACTTGTTTTGTGTAATGAATAAAATGCATAGTGTAGAGAATGTTCTATTTGAGCCTTGGCTTTCTTTCATTAAAGTGAAGAAACTCTGAAATGGTAAGTTATAATCTGACCATTTGGACGGCTATTACATGGTTATGTGGCAGGTAGAGTATGGAGGGGCCTCCGTTTGGCACTACTTACCTTATCATGTTGTCGCAGGTAGGAGTCACATGATTCCAGCACCTCCACAGGCGAGGTCTCCCCCATAAAACACAGAGAGCTGTAGATCTGCTCCTGCACATCAGGGTCCTTGTCTGTGGCGGCATCCATAAGGGTGACTGCCAGGCCTGAATAAAAGACAACATCCATTAAAGTAATCTTTATAATGAATCGTAAGCTTAGTGACATGAGGGAGGCATGACTGGTTCCCTTTATTAGTTTTTCTCCGAGCAGTTAAAAGTAACTTTTTAGTTCTTTTCAACATTGTTACCTACTGCAGTGTTTCTAAACGTTCTTACAGCATGCAATGTGCTGCCAATCACGTGGGGCGTCGGCAACCATATGGTGCGCGAACCCCGGAAGAGGAATCCAGACACAGCCGGGGGAGAGGTAAAAGTATTAATGCAAAGGCACAGGGGTTCCCCGTACAGTAGGGAAAGGCACAGGGGTACATGTACAGTAGGGAAAGGCACAGGGGTTCCCCGTACAGTAGGGAAAGGCACAGGGGTTCCCCGTACAGTAGGGAAAGGCACAGGGGTACCCCGTACAGTAGGGAAAGGCACAGGGGTACCCCGTACAGTAGGGAAAGGCACAGGGGTACATGTACAGTAGGGAAAGGCACAGGGGTACATGTACAGTAGGGAAAGGCACAGGGGTACATGTACAGTAGGGAAAGGCACAGGGGTACATGTACAGTAGGGAAAGGCACAGGGGTACCCCGTACAGTAGGGAAAGGCACAGGGGTACCCCGTACAGTAGGGAAAGGCACAGGGGTACCCCGCACAGTAGGGAAAGGCACAGGGGTACCCCGCACAGTAGGGAAAGACACAGGGGTACCCCGTACAGTAGGGAAAGGCACAGGGGTACCCTGTACAGTAGGGAAAGGCACAGGGGTACATGTACAGTAGGGAAAGGCACAGGGGTACATGTACAGTAGGGAAAGGCACAGGGGTACATGTACAGTAGGGAAAGGCACAGGGGTACATGTACAGTAGGGAAAGGCACAGGGGTACATGTACAGTAGGGAAAGGCACAGGGGTACATGTACAGTAGGGAAAGGCACAGGGGTACATGTACAGTAGGGAAAGGCACAGGGGTACATGTACAGTAGGGAAAGGCACAGGGGTACATGTACAGTAGGGAAAGGCACAGGGGTACATGTACACATGTACAGTAGGGAGGGACAGCAGCCGGGGGTTCCCGTCGCGTTCGTCATTCGATTATCGCACACCGTTACCACCGTGCACCTGATCGAGCATGTCTGCCCAACATCTTGTAGCATGTCCAATCGCAATGAAATTGGTCGCATCAATCAGGCCACCGATTTGCACTGTGGTATTCCAGGAAAATCCTAATTAGGAGTAAAGGTGGCCATACATCAGGCGACTTGGCTCGTGACCGACCACCCGATTCGATTATGTAAAATCGGTGCCGCCAAGTGCATGCCCAAATGACGATGCAATGAAACGATCAGACATGCAGCAAGATGTAGGGCCAACTTGGGTGTGCAGCAGTAATGGCGAGCGATCAGGACAAGCGACAGCACATCGAAACCCGCAGAGCCGTTTCCGCAGTGTAGAATGTATGATTTATACATTACCGATCCTGTGCCACGGCATCCGTCATCAACACACCACGCCAGAGGCATGTATGTGGCTAATGGAAGAGCGGCGGATTCATAAGACAGACGGGCACCGTGACACAGGAGCGGCGATATATAAACACACAAGCACATTTATACACTAGGGACAGTGGTGAGGCGGCACACTTGGCCGACTCCTGAGAGATTTCATGCTGAAATCAATCAGGAATCGGCCTGCTGTGTATGGGCAGCTGACAGATCTCTCTCTGATCAGAGAAAGTTTTGTCTCTTGGTAAAATCTCCCATCATCGCCTAAAGTATGACTACCTTAAAGAGACTCTGAAGCGACATTAAAAATTGCTTTTTAACTTCTAATCAACATGGGCATGTTTGCCCCGGCTAAAACACCGCTATCCCGCAGCAGAACGAGGGGTCTTTACCGCCCAAATCCCCCCCTGCAAAATCCACTACCAACTTGGTCGTAGATTTTGCTGCTCATGGAGGCAGAGCTTTCGGCTGTAGCTCTGCCTCCATGCGTGTCTATCAGCGGCGGATCTCCGCCTCTCCCCGCCCCTCTCAGTGAAGGAAGACAGAGGGGCGGGGAGAGGCGGCGATCAGCGCTGATAGACACGCTGAGAGGCAGGGCTGCGGCCGTTAGCCCTGCCTCAACAGGAAGCGCTGCCCGGGAACAACGGAGGGGATTTGGGAGGTAAAGACCCCTCGTTCTGCTGCGGAATAGCGGCGTTTTAGCAGGGGCAGACATGCCCATGTTGATTAGAAGGTAAAAAGCGATTTTTAATGTCACTTCAGAGTCTCTTTAAAAGGTTGGTGCACACCAGAGCAGTTTTTAAGCGTTTTTTAAAACGTTTGCAGGGAGAAAACCGCTTGGCTAATGAAAGTGAATGGGATGGTGCACACCAGAGAGGTTCATTTTTTCCACAAATTCAAACTCGGGGGCTGCAGCATTTTTTAGATTTCTGAGGAGATTCTGCCTCAATGTAAAGTATAGGAAAAGCTCAAACCGTTCTGAACAACGTTAGATCAGAGCAGTTTTCCAGGCGTTTTTGTTACAGTAGTTGTTCAGGCACAGCTTTTACTGTTACAATGTTTGTAATCTGCTACACAAAAATGCTCCAAAAAACGCTAGGCACGTTTAGAAAACGTCTCTAAACATGCCTAGAATCGCTCTGAAATCTGCTCCAAAAACCTCTAGCGTTTTGCAGATCTGCTAGAGGTTTTTTAGGTGTGCACTGGGCCTAAGACTTATAGATGCAATTACCGTATCTCAGTTTCAACTAACATCCTGTAAGGCAAGCAGCCTTGCTGCACAATTATCAGTATACCGAGTTCTCAGTCTGCGCCAAAAACGTGCTCTAGAAACATATCCGTAATTCAAGTTTCAAATAATCCCAGCTATAAATACTCAGAGTCAATGGAAACTTATAAAAATAAGGTTCCCGATACAAGCGAATGAAGGGACCTGCTTTTGTATAACTAATTAATCTTATTCAATAACACGGGTCAGTCTGCAGAACGGATTGTACTGAGAAGACTAGAATGTGCTGCCACACAAGTCACATGCAGAGTACTAAATCCCAAAGAATCTCTGTATCGCTCCAAACCTCTGTAAATCTTTGCAGGCAGATTAATACACAGCAAGTGTGGAACATTGCCTCTCTCCACACTCCAACACCCAATACACCGGCATAACACTGGTTATAAAATAAAAAAAAACAAAAACCTTGCAGGGTACCCACCTCCTCCAGAGGCTTCCCTCGCACTCCCTCCCGCCGGCCAATCCAGCGATGACGACGCCCAGAAACCCACCTTGAGCAAGCAGAGTATCACGGACCCGCTCTGAGTATAGCTGAAAAAGGAGAGCCCAGTACGGCTGCGCTTTAAGGGTCTAATCACTGGATCGGCCTTGGCTGAGGAAGGAGAGAAGGCTTCCTTCCTCCCGAGGTTAGTATGCAAAATAGACTGCAGCAAACCTTACAGGTTTGCGTAAGGCTAGTTTCATATATTACGCGGCAGGAGAGCCCAGTTCAGGACAATCACACTGCAGCCATATTACACTGCAGCCAAGTGCACCGACCAGGGGTTCAGCATGCAAGCCTGGCTTCATGTGCATAAAGAGATAATTTGCGTATTCAGTAGTGGTGCTTTGTGGGTAACCACAGTTTGTCACTTAAAGCTGAATTATCGCAAATACAGGGGGATGCCAAAGTTTGGGCAACATTGTTAATCGTCATGATTTTCCTGTATAAATCGTTGGTTGTTACGATAAAAAAATGTCAGTTAAATATATAGGAGACACACACACAGTGATATTTGAGAAGTGAAATTTATTGGATTTACAGAAAGTGCGCAATAATTGTTTAAACAAAATTAGGCAGGTGCACACATTTGGGCACCACAAAAAAGAAATGAAATCATTTACAGCCTCAACGCTTCCTGTAGGTTCCAATGAGAATCTGGATTCTGGTTGAAGGTATTTTGGACCATTTCTCTTTACAAAACATCTCTAGTTCATTCAGGTTTGATGGATTCTGAGCATGGACAGCTCTCTTTAACTCACAGCACAGATTTTCAATTATATTCAGGTCTGGGGACTGAGATGGTCACTCCAGAACGTTGTACTTGCTCCTCTCCATGAATGCCTTAGTGGATTTTGAGCAGTGCTTAGGGTCATCGTCTTGTTGAAAGATTCAGCCCTGGCGCAGCTTCAGCTTTGTCACCGATTCCTGGACATTGGTCTCCAGAATCTGCTGATACTGAGTGGAATCCATGTGCCCCCCAACTTTGACAAGATTCCCAGTTCCTGCACTGGCCACAACAGCCCCACAGCATGATGGAACCACCACCATATTTTACTGTAGGCAGCAGGTGTTTTTCTTGGAATGCTGTGTTTTTTCTCCATGCATAACATCTCTTGTTATGCCCAAATAACTAAAATTTTAGTTTCATCAGTCCACGGCACCTTATTCCAAAATGAAGCTGGCTTGTCCAAATGTGCTTTAGCATACCTCAAGCAGCTCTGTTTGTGCTGTGAGCTGAGAAAAGCATCTCCTTGTGTAAAGTGCGCCGAATTGAACGATGCACAGTGACTCCATCTGCAGCAAGAGGATGTTTTAGGTTTTTGGTGCTGGTCTGTGGGATAAGTGACTGTTCTCACCATTCGTCGCTTCTGTTCATCCGAGATTTTTCTTGGTCTGCCACTTCGAGCTTTAACTTGAACTGAGCCTGTGGTCTTCCATTTCCTCAATATGTTCCTAACTGTGGAAACCGACATCTGAAATCTCTGAAACAGCTTTCTGTATCCTTCCCCTAAACCATGATGGTGAACAATCTTTGTCTTCAGGTCATTTAAGATTTGTCTGAGACCCCCATGTTGCTACTCTTCAGACAAAATTAAAAAAGGAGGGAAACTTACAATTGACCCCCTTAAACACTCTCTCATAATTGGATTCCCCTGTTTATGTAGGTCAGGGGTCACTGAGCTTACCAAACCAATTTGAGTTCCAATAATTCGTTCTAAAGGTTTTGGAATCAATAAAATGACAAAAGTGCCCAAATATATGCACCTACAACAAAAAACCCCAGAGATCAATTCCAGATATACAGTGGCTTGCAAAAATATTCGGCCCCCTTGAAGTTTTCCACATTTTGTCACATTACTGCCACAAACATGAATCAATTTTATTGGAATTCCACATGAAACACCAATACAAAGTAGTGTACACGTGAGAAGTGGAACAAAAATCATACAGGATTCCAAACATTTTTTTTTACAAATAAATAACTGCAAGGTGGGGTGTGCGTAATTATTCAGCCCCCTTTGGTCTGAGTGCAGTCAGTTGCCCATAGACATTGCCTGATGAGTGCTAATGACTAAATAGAGTGCACCTGTGTGTAATCTAATGTCAGTACAAATACAGCTGCTCTGTGACAGCCTCAGAGGTTGTGTATGAGAATCTTGGGAGCAACAACACCATGAAGTCCAAAGAACACACCAGACAGGTCAGGGATAAAGTTATTGAGAAATTTAAAACAGGCTTAGGCTGCAAAAAGATTTCCAAAGCCTTGAACATCCCACGGAGCACCGTTCAAGCAATCATTCAGAAATGAAAGGAGTATGGCACAGCTGTAAACCTACCAAGACAAGGCCGTCCACCTAAACTCACAGGCCGAACAAGGAGAGCGCTAATAAGAAATGCAGTTAAGAGGCCCATGGTGACTCCGGACGAGCTGCAGAGATCTACAGCTCACGTGGGGGAAATCTGTCGATTGGACAACTATTAGTCATGCACTGCACACATTTGGCCTTTATGGAAGAGTGGCAAGAAGAAAGCCATTGTTAACAGAAAAGCATAAGAAGTCCCGTTTGCAGTTTGCCACAAGCCATGTGGAAGAAGGTGCTCTGGTCAGATAAGACCAAAATGGAACTTTTTGGCCAAAATGCAAAACACTATGAGTGGCAAAAAACTAATACTGCACATCACTCTGAACACAGCAGCATCATGCTCGGGGGGTGCATCTCTTCAGCAGGGACAGGGAAGCTGGTCAGAGTTGATGGGAAGATGGAAGGACCAAATACAGGGCAATCTTGGAAGAAAACCTCTTGGAGTCAGCAAAAGACTTGAGACTGGGGTGGAGGTTCACCTTCCAGCAGGACAACGACCCTAAACATAAAGCCAGGGCAACAATGAAATGGTTTTAAAAAAAAAAAAAAACATATCCATGTGTTAGAATGGCCCAGTCAAAGTCCAGATCTAAATTCAATTGAGAATCTGTGGCAAGATCTGAAAACTGCTGTTCACAAACGCTGTCTATCTAATCTGACTAAGCTGGAGCTGTTTTGCAAAGAAGAATGGGCAAGGATTTCAGTCTCTAGATGTACAAAGCTGGTAGAGACATACCCTAAAAGACTGGCAGCTGTAATTGCAGCAAAAGGTGGTTCTACAAAGTATTGACTCGGGGGGGATGAATAATTATGCACACCCCACTTTGCAGTTATTTATTTGTAAAAAAAATGTTTGGAATCATGTATGATTTTCATTCCACTTCTCATGTGTACACCACTTTGTGTTGGTCTTTCACGTGGAATTCCAATAAAATTGCTTCACGTTGGTGGCAGTAATATGACAAAATGTGGAAAACTTCAAGGGGGCCAAATACTTTTGCAAGTCACTGTGTCAATCAAGTGTATTATGAAAAACACATTACATATTATAAACAAAACATACCCATAATCCCCAAGTTATTGCACCGCCCCCTTAAAACCTGCTAGGCATATATATGAGTACCTAAAGGGAGGGGGGACACCAAGAGCCCAATAGTGTGATATTGTATAGATGATAATTAATAATGAGTAATATAACAATTTAATACTCACAAACCAGGGTTACAATTAGGCAACCACTGTGAAGGCAGGTGGGGAGATTAACCTGACCCCACTCAGGATTAAAAGTCGCTCTCTGTAGATGGGAAGAAGATGGGTACAACCCTCCACCAAGGGTGGACTTAGCAATATGTAGAAGCTTTCCAGAGGCGCCAATAGAATAAAGGTCACTTAAAGAGAGTCTGAAGCGAGAATAGATCTCGCTTCAGACCTCATAGCTAGCAGGGGCACGTGTGCCCCTGCTAAAACGCCGCTATCTCGCAGCTTAACGGGGGTCCCTGTCCCCCCAAATCCCCTCCGTAATGCGGGGGGAGCGCTTCCGCATTGGGGCAGGGCTAACCGCCGCAGCCCTGCCCCACGCGCGTCTGTTAGACGCGTATCTCCGCCTCTCCCCCGCCCCTCTCAGTCTTCCTTCACTGAGAGGGGCGGGGGAGAGGCGGCGATGCGCGTCCGATAGACGCGCTGGGAGGCAGGGCTGCAGCCGTTAGCCCTGCCTCCAGGAAGAGGGGAACAGCAACCAAGTCTGCGACCAAGGTTTGCGGGGGGTGGGTTGGGGGTGAAGGGACCCCCGTTAAGACGCGGGATGGCGGCGTTTTAGCAGGGGCACACGTGCCCCTGCTATATATGAGAGCTGAAGCGAGATTTAGTCTCGCTTCAGTGTTTCTTTAAACGAGCTTAAAACCGATGGGGCAGTGGTGGGCCTATCCCATCCATGCAGACAAAGCAAACAAAAGGACTGTGGCATCAACAGTCAAACAACAATTTATTTATACTCCACAGTAAAAATAGGCAGCGCATTTCACGGGCTCAATCCCGCTTCATCCGGCCAATCAAAAAGGAGCATACAGCTTATCAGCATCAAAACCACACTGAGGCGCTCAGTGTGGTTTTGATGCTGTTAGGCTGTATGCTCCTTTTTGATTGGCCGGATGAAGCGGGATTGAGCCCGTGAAATGCGCTGCCTATTTTTACTGTGGAGTATAAATAAATTGTTGTTTGACTGTTGATGCCACAGTACTTCCTTTGTTTGCTTTGTCTGCATGGATGGGATAGGTCCACCACTGCCCCATCGGTTTTAAGCTCGTTTAAGTGACTTTTATTCTATTGGCGCCTCTGGAAAGCTTCTACATATAAGAGTACCTGTGTTGACTGCTGCTTGCAATATTGCACTAGCTATCAATCTTCGCCATACAGTGGGTTAATGTCCATAACACTGGATTTTCTACACTGAAATCCAGTGTTACGGACATTAACCCACTGTACGGTGAAGATTTATAGCTAGTGCAATATTGCAAGCAGCAGTCAAAACAGGTTCTCACATATATGCCTAGCAGGTTTTAAGGGGGCGGTGCAATAACTTGGGGATCATGGGTATGTTTTGTGTATAATATGTGATGTGTTTTTCATAATACACTTGATTGATATATCTGGAATTGATCTCTGGGTTTTTTGTTGTAGTCAATGATTGGTTGTGTTAGGCACAAGATAGTAGGGAGTATGTTAAATATATGCACCTGCCTAATTGTATTTAAACAATTATTGCGCACTTTCTGTAAATCCAATAAACTTAATTTCACTTCTCAAATGTGTGTGTGTGTCTCCTATATGATATATTTAAAGGGACACTTAAGTCAAAGAAAAAAAAATGAGTTTTACTCACCTAGGGCTTCCAATAGCCCCCTGCAGCTGTCCGGTGCCCTCGCCGTCTCCCTCCGATCCTCCTGGCCCCGCCAGCAGCCACTTCCTGTTTCGGTGACAGGAGCTGACAGGCTGGTGACGCGAGTGATTCTTCGCGTTCCCAGACATTAGCACCCTCTATGCTGCTATACGGTATATGATATATGCTATAGCAGCATAGATGGCGCTATTGTGGCCAGGAACGCGAAGAGTCACTCGCGTCCCCAGCCTGTCAGCTCCTGTCACCGAAACAGGAAGTGGCTGCCGGCGGGGCCAGGAAGATCGGAGGGAGACGGCGAGGGCACCGGACAGCTCCAGCGGGCTATTGGAAGTCCCAGGTGAGTAAAACTCATTTTTTTTGTTTGACTTAAGTGTCCCTTTAACTCACGTTTATCGTACCCAACGATTTATACAGGAAAATCATGACGATGAACAAGGTTGCCCAAACTTTCACATCCCACTGTACCTTTTGAGTTATGAAGGGAAATTAAACTAAGGATTGCTTTTCAGTAGGAGGGCTTTTCAGTCTCATTTAGCCCCTATACTTCCCTAGTGGTTTTGGGTCAGCTGCTTGGGTATTCTGTAGAAAAAAAAAATACTTTTTTGCATAATGGAGAATCACTCGAATCTCTGACTCGTTTTTAATTGCCATTCCCCGGGACGATCAGTTTTCATACTAAAAGCCACAACATTTCAGGGGTCCCAGGAGCAGGAGGTAAGCTCTCCAAAAAGGTTCCTAACCATTGTCAACATTATTCAGAACATTTCCCTGCAACAGGGCTTCAATCACCTCCTGTAAAATAAACACGGGTGATCCGCCACATCCTGTTATTTCACATTCATGTAAATTAAAAATAAGAAGAAATGAGAAGCCTTGTGTTACAATTTGATACTAGTAACTCGCCTTGTTGGCAACCATCTCTTTGGCAACACAGATTTCCGTGCTCTGGAAATGAAGTAAATGGTCATCACATCAACAGGAGGTTACACCACTAAGAGCCAGTTCATACAGGCTTCCGGGGGCATCTTGTTAAAGGGCAACTGAAGTGAGAAGATCATGGAGAGTGCCATATTTATCTCCTTTTAAACAATACCAGTTTCCTGGCAGCCCTGATGGTCTATTTGGCTGCAGTATGTCTGAGTAACAAGCATGCCGCTAATCTTGTCAGATCCGACATTAATGTCAGAAATACCTCATATGATGCATGCTTGTTCAAGAGCTATGACTAAAAGTATTAGAGGCAGAGGATTAGCAGGACAGCCAGGCAGCTTGTATTTCTTAAAACAAAACAAATATGGCAGCTCCATTTCCCTCTAGCTTCAGTTGTCCTGTAAACCAACATACATTTTTTTCTGCCACCGAGAAGATAAGCATTTGGCATCGGTTCCCATCATGGCGCCATCAAGTTTTGAGCTCCCGAGGGGGGTGTTCAGACAAACGTCGTGAAACACTAAAGGTAGGTACACACATCAGATAAAAGTCTTTGGAAAATGAAAGATCACAGACCAATTTTACCCCCTTCCTTGTAGTATGAGAGCCATACCTACACAGTCTATTCTATGGAGCTGAACTCCCCATCCGATAAAAATCTTTGCAAGATGCTGCACACAAAGATGCTGCACACATGCAACAGATCAGTATCTGCAAAAGATCAGCCCCTACAGAAGATCAGTTCCTGCAAAATGCATTCACAATCTATGATATCTGCAGATCTCATATACACCTTGTTTAATAGACATTCATCTGCAGATCAGACAATTATCTGCAGATCTGAAGATCCATCCTGGTGGATCTGATCTGCAGATAAATATCCGTTAAATAAGGTGAGTATGAGATCTGCAGATATCATAGATGATGAATGCATTTTGCAGGAACAGATCTTTTGCAGATACTGATCTGTTGCATGTGTACAGCATCTTTGTGTGTAGCATCTTGCAAAGATTTCTATCTGATGGGGAGTTCAGCTCCATAGAATAGACTGTGTAGGTATGGCTCTTATACTACAAGGAAGGGGGTAAATTTGGTCTGTGATCTTTCATTTTCCAAAGACTTTTATCTGATGTGTGTACTACCCACCTCAACTGTTTAAAGATGATCGAGCTTCATCCCAATTAGTAGCGAATACCCCATCTCCCATGATAAATCTTTACAGGGGAGGGGTGTGTGTGTGTGTGTGTGTGTGTGTGTGTGTGTGTGTGTGTGTGTGTGTGTGTGTGTGTGTGTGTGTGTGTGTGTGTGTGTGTGTGTGTGTGTGTGTGTGTGTGTGTGTGTGTGTGTGTGTGTGTGTGTGTGTGTGTGTGTGTGTGTGTGTGTGTGTGTGTGTGTGTGAAATCTGTGTGGCGGATAATGGGGAACCCCTCCCACAGCATGATGGCATGACCATGGTCGGTCCTGACAGTTTCCTGTCTGTGAACCTCATTGCATTGTGGGAAATAAGAGCTTTTTCCGACTGCCAAGCAAGCAATGTCTCCCTCTGTGCACAGAACCCTCAGTAACGAACATTCCGTACAGATCACCTGGCAGAACTAATGAGGTCACCACCAGTGATACATTTCAGAACGTACCGTAAATCAAGAAGAGGAAAGATTTGGCCAAACACTGACTAAATAATTTATAAGTGAATATTGTAAAAAATAAGCAATTTTATTCAAGGCTGTAGAATCGGTACAAAATTCATCCGACTCGTCAGTTTATGAAACTACAGACTACAGAGTACTCAACATGGCTCCGACTCAGACTCCTCGACCACAACTCCTTAGCCTAATACTTACCAGGGCTGTGGATTTGGTCCACACAAAAAAAAAAAAACAAAAAAAAAAAAGGGGAGGGTTTCTTCCAGGCTTCCATCTTCTTCCGCCTTGTATTGCATCCCACATCACGTCATGTCATTCCGGGTTGAAGGAGGAAGCTTAGAGTCACATGACGCGACGTGGAACACAATACAAGGCGGCAGACAGAAGCCTGGAAAAAACCTTCCCTACTGCCCGGCTGCAATGAAGATGTGAGCCTGGCTAAGTTTTAACCCTCCCTCTCCCACCGGCCCGCTCAGGTACAGCCCGGTTCGCGTCCCCACATCCCACCCCCCAGACACATCCCTCGCCCCCAGTGGATTTTGCCCTTAAAGTGAACCTCTATGCTAAAAATCTACTCAGCAGCACTGAAAAGGCTTGGTGTTTCTTTAACAGTTTCACAGCATCAGAAATCAGAACTATGTTTTTCTTACCCAAGCCTCATTTTTAGCTGCACAGAAGAAAATTGCCCGGGCATTTTTCCCCTGATGCTGTGCAAAGCATGATGGGATTTCTGCTGTTTTGGTGCACATTTTTTATTTATTTATTTTATTTTGAATTTGAGATTTGAAGTCTAGCGCGTGCAGCTAGAAGAAGGAGTGATCAGGACACAGGACAGTTGGAACTGTCTCATGCTCCCTGTCACCTCCTTTCAACCTACTCCATAGAGCCAAATTAATCCATGCCATGCACTGATGAGGATCAAACAATCCGAAACAGTCTGTATGCATGTTGGATTATTATGGCTCTGTACAAATTAACAAGATGACACATCATTGCATTCCAGCGGTTCTGGAGGTGTGTTTAGCTTCTAAGGGTACAATGGTTAATTTGCATATATTCAGCAGTGTTGCTCTGGGAGACATCTCAAGCTCACTCCAACCTGAATTATCGCAAATTCTTTCTGTTTAAGGAAAGCAAACTTTTGGGGTTTTTTTCAACCAAAAAGATGGCTGCCCCCATGAAATCACAAACCTTTGCCTGTTCTTTTAAAACAGGGTGAGTAAGAGATTATTTTACCTATCTATTTTAATTAACATAGCTAATGTAACTTAAAGAGACACTGAAGCGAGACTAAATCTCGCTTCAGCTCTCATATATAGCAGGGGCACGTGTGACCCTGCTAAAATGCCGCTATCCCGCGGCTTAACGAGGGTCCCTTCACCCCCAACCCACCCCCCGCAAACCTTGGTCGCTTTTTTTTCTTCCTGGAGGCAGGGCTAACGGCCGCAGCCCTGCCTCCCAGCGCGTCTATCAGACGCGCATCGCCGCCTCTCCCCCGCCCCTCTCAGTGAAGGAAGACAGAGGGGCGAGGGAGAGGCGGAGATACGCGTCTGACAGACGCGCGTGGGGCAGGGCTGTGGCGGTTAGCTCTGCCTCAATGCGGAAGCGCTCCCCCGCATTACGGAGGGGATTTGGGGGGACAGGGACCCCCGTTAAGCCGCGGGATAGCGGCGTTTTAGCAGGGGCACACATGCCCCTGCTATCTATGAGGTCTGAAGCGAGATCTATTCTCGCTTCAGACTCTCTTTAATGACAGTATGTTTGTTTAGGCGAGTGTGAAGAAATGTTCAGCTTTCCTATTGCCCCCAGTGCAAGGCTTCATCTTCCATTTCCCGTCCGCTTGGCCCAGCAGTTCGGAACAATACGTGCAACAGCAATTTTGGGGTCTGTTCAGCAGATCGTGCAGCACAGATCAAACGTACACATGTGAGCGGTTCCATAGGTTAACATTGGATCCGTTTGCATCTGTTCCATTTGTACAGTATCTATTCCGTTCCAATCCGGGAACGGACCGTTAAACGCAGGTAGGAAATAGGCCTTAAAAGCAGAGTTCATATTTGTGCACTTCACATACGTTTTCTTCGTACACAAATTTGCATTAACCAGTTGAGGACCACAGGTTTACATCCCCCCTAGTGACCAGGTGATTTTTTACAAATCAGCACTCTGCAGCTTTAACAGTTCGTTGCATGGCCATACAACTTAGCACAAAAATGGATTACCTCCGTTTCTTCACACAAATAGGCCTTTCTTTTAGTGGTCCCTGATCGCTGCTGCAATCATTTTATTTTTTTATATGTAACACCAGAACCCCCTCCCCCCTTAACCACTTGCCGACCAGGGGAATTTTCACTGATCGGTGCTGCGTGGGCTCTACAGCCCGCAGCACCGATCAGCAGTGCAGCAGGGCGATCAGACTACTCCCCTTTTTTCCCCACTAGGGGGATGTCCTGCTGGGGGGGTCTGATCGCCGCCGGCCATTAGTGGGTAGCGGGGGGGGGGCTCCTCAAAGCCCCCCTCCGCAGCGTTTTGTGCGCTCCCTCCCTCCCCTTACCTCCCTCTCCCTTGCTGGGCTGCGCAGGACGGATAACCGTCCTGCGCATTGTGGGATAGGCTTCAGCCTATCATATGGCGGCGATCCCCGGCCAATCAGAGGCCGGGGATCGCCGATCTGACTTACGGCGCTGCTGCGCAGCAGCGCCGTATGATGTAAACAGCAGAGATTTCTTCCCCGCCTGTTTACATTTTGTCGGCGAGCCGCTATCGGCGGCTCTCCGGCTGTTCACGGAGACACCCTCCGTGAACTGACATGGAAAGGCCGCTGTCTCGAGCGGCCGTTTCCATGGTAACCCGCAGACGACCAGTTTACGCCAATCGGCGTTAGCTGGTCGTCAAGAGGTTAATTTGGCCCTAGGCTGGGATCCATACTTTTCCCCTCCTCTCAGAGGCATCACCCTAGGAGAGGGATTTGATTATGAGCAGCTCAGAGGGACAGCTAAGTGTCCACTGTACAGCGCTGTGCTAGATTGCAGCGCTGTACAAGTTTTTCCCCCTCATTCTCGAACAGCCTGCCAGCTGCGATCGCGCGCAGGCAGCCTGATCACAGAGTCTGTAGGGAACGATCACGCATGTGCGCGCGTTCCCTGCTAATCCCCGCCTGCAGGACCTGACATCGTTAGGCGGTCCTGGGGCTGCCACACTCCCACCACATTAGGCGGTGGGGAGGGAATTAAAGCAAGCCCAAGTTTATAGTAAAAGAAAAAAAACGCAGTAGGGGAAAGCCTTTAAATGCTTCATAGGCTTCCTTGAATCTCCTCTGCTGCTGGCTGGGACCCTCTTTTCCTTTGCTGCTGAGCTCCCCTATGTGTACGAGTGCAGGCATGCTGCCCATGCACAAGCCCTGGCCACTCCTGAGCAGTAGCACAAAGCACCTCATGCGCGGCTTCATGCTACAGCAGTGCATGCGCGGCTTCATGCTACAGCAGTGCATGCGCGGCTTCATGCTACAGCAGTGCATGCGCGGCTTCATGCTACAGCAGTGCATGCGCGGCTTCATGCTACAGCAGTGCGGCTACGATCACACACGCTCTGTGCTACAACCAACATACTCAATATTATCAGCTATGATTATAAAAGACTCAACGACGGAACACAAGGGCATAAGAGGATCAGGGAGGCCCGCAGATTATCCAAAGACTTCCCTTTAGTGAGGTGAGCATCTCGTTTCTTTTATATAACTTCTAATACACTTTGATACCTTAGCACACACAAATGTAAGAACGGGGGGGAACAGGCATGTGTGGTGGGCTGTCCTCATGCCCACCACTCCCCTCATTCTCAGTCACCACCCTCAGTTGCCCCATATCGATCCCCAGAACTTACTTCCTGGTCAGGGTGGTCGCATCTGACTGCACAGATGCTGTGCGGTCAGCCGCGACCACCCCAACCAGGAAGTAAGCTCAGGGGATCGGTACAAGGAGGGAGCAGTGGGCATGACACTGAAGTCTCTTTTTACCTTAATTTCTTATTCAGTCAGCATTAAATCCCAAGCAGATTCGCCACATCCTCCAGCAAAACGAGTGATTTATGGCTCAGAAATAGACCTGCAGAGTTCCACGACTTTGCAGGTCGCAGATTGTGCTGCCCTGGGGAGGCAGAGCTTTGTGCTGTAGCTCTGCCTCCAATCCAATCAATCCCTGTGGATCTCCACCTTTCCCCGCCCCTCTCAGTGAAAGAAGGCTGAAAGGGGCGGTCAAAAGTGGAGATCGGCAAAAATTGACTGTAGAGGAGGCAGAGCTACTGCCCAAAGCTCTGCCTCTACCAGGAAGGAGAATGATGCGAGCCATGGAACTTTGCAGGGCTATTTCTAAGCCATAAATCACTTGTTTTGCAGCGGGGATGCGTCAAATCTGCTTTCAGTGTCTCTTTAAAGTTTCCCGGAGCTGAATATAAAGCAAAAATCGATAATTACCCGGGGCTTCCTCCAGCCCCATAGGCACGTGTGAATCCCTCGCCGTCCTCCCGCGGTTTGCCATTCAACCGCAATCAGCCCCGATAACTGACTTAGTCGCATCAGTCAGGGTTGTCCGAGCATGCGCAGTAGACCCAGACTGAACTCGGCTGAGCCTGTAACCAGGGCTGATCGCAGCTGAACGGCAGCCCACGGGACGTGCTGATAGGGCTGGAGGAAGCATCGATATTTGCTATGTAGTCAGCTCTGGTACACTTTAAAGGGGAGCTGTAGTGAAAACGACTTATAAATAAAATGTATTATATTTATTACAACATTCATTTATAGACTAGTTAATCGTAAAATCTTTCCTCACCCTGATTCACATTCTGAAATGTATCATTGGTGGTGACTTCTTTAGTTCTGCCAGGTGATCTGTGTGGAGAATGTTCATTACTGAGAGTTCTAGGCACAGGGGGGGAGATACTGTTTGCTTGGCAGTTGGGATACCCCACAATGCAATGAGGTTCACAGACAGCAAACTGTCAGGACCATGGTCATGACATCACACTGTGGGAGGGATTTCACCACTATACCAGCCAGATAGACATCACACCTCTCCCCCTTTATGATCTATTCAAGAAAAGGTGAAGATTTCTTGTGGGAAAGGAGGTACCAGCTACTGATTGGAATAAAGTTCAATCCTGGGTTAACGTTCCTCTTTAAACCTAACAGGCTATGTACATCAAAAAGCTTGTTCCAATAGCATGCAGCACTTTTCCCACACATAGTAAGGCTCTTTTACAATCATTAGCCAACGTGCTAAACCGCAAATTATAACAGAGACAACGTGCGTGGTGTGAAGTGAAATTACGTGCACATTGTTGCACGCTGCAAGCCATTCCTAAAACCATGCAATTTTGATTGGTCTATGATTGACCAATGTTACCATTCCCATAAAGTGTGAGGAAACACATATACAATCTCTTTAACCTATTTTGGTTCCTGGACGTAGAAACTACGTCCAGGAACCATGCACGGTACCGCGCGTGCACGCGCTCCCGGCCCGCGGTTCGTTAGTCAGGCAATCAGTGAATCGGGGTACGGTGCCCGATCACGGATTCCTCTCCCCCGCTGAAAAAGCGACAGCTTCTCTCGGAAGCTGTGCCTTTTCTGGCTGTTCCCTCCCCGATGCGTCACTCTAAGCGCGTGTTACGCTTAGAGTGACGTCATGTAAACAAACTCATGGCCGCCATCTTGTGGCCAAAAAGTAAAACTACAACAAAGTAAAAAACATTTAAATCAAAACACAATTACATTAAAAAAAATATGGTTTACATCCCACCCTCCCAAAAATACCCAAATAAAATGTTTAAAGAGACTCCGTAACAAAAATTGCATCCTGTTTTTTATCATCCTACAACTTCCAAAAGCTATTCTAATGTGTTCTGGCTTACTGCAGCACTTTCTGCTATCACCATCTCTGTAATAAATCAACTTATCTCTCTCTTGTCAGACTTGTCAGCCTGTGTCTGGAAGGTTGCCAAGTTCTTCAGTGTTGTGGTTCTGTGATGCATCTCCCCCCCTCCTGGCCCCTCTATGCACACTGCCTGTGTGTTATTTAGATTAGTACAGCTTCTCTCTGCTCTATTATCTTTTACAAGCTGGATAAATCCTCCTCTGAGCTGGCTGGGCTTTCACATACTGAGGAATTACATACAGGCACAGCTGTCTGCACTCTGCAGGAAGAAACAGCCTGACACTTCAGTGGAAGATAGCTGCAGGGGGAAAGAAACACACAAATGATCTCTTGAGATTAAAAAGGAAGGCTATATACAGCCTGCTTGTGTATGAATGTATTTTCTATGTGTGGACATACTGTACATCAACCTACTTCCTGTTTTGGTGGCCATTTTGTTTGTTTATAAACAAACTTTTTAAAACTGTTTTTAACCACTTTTAATGCGGCGAGAAGCGGCGAAATTGTGACAGAGGGTAATAGGAGATGTCCCCTAACGCACTGGTATGTTTACTTTCGTGCGATTTTAACAATACAGATTCTCTTTAATATAAAAAAAAACAAAAAACATTACAATAAAAAAAAAAAACATGTAAATATTTACCTAAGGGTCTAAACTTTTTAAATATCAATGTAAAGATGAAATATTTCTATATTTTTTTTATTTTAAACTTGTAAGTAGTGATAGATGCAAAACGGAAAAAAATGCACCTTTATTTCCAAATAAAATATTGTCGCCATACATTGTGATAGGGACATAATTTTAACGGTGTAATAACCGGGACATATGGGCAAATGCAAAACGTGAGTTTTAATTATGAGGCATGTATTATTTTAAAACTATAATGGCTGAAAACTGAGAAATAATGAATTTTTTCCGTTTTTTCTTATTCTTCCTGTTAAAATGCATTTACAGTAAAGTGGCTCTTAGCAAAATGTACCCCCCAAAGAAAGCCTAATTGGTGGCGGAAAAAAACAAGATATAGATCAGTTCATTGTGATTAGTGATAAAGTTATAGGCTAATGAATGGGAGGTGAACATTGCTCAAGTGAAAACGACGGAACGCGAATTGGTTAAAAAAGTATTCAAAATCTGTTGGCCCTCAAATTATAGGCCAATAAAAATGTGATAAGTGCACCACAGTGATATGCCAGTCATCACTGACCATTAAATAATATAAAATATTATTTTGGTTAACACCTTCATATTAGCTACCAAAAAGACCAAATCTATACAAAAATTATTCAGAGAGACAATTGCTCCTTACGTTTGACACTTGAGCTAGCCATTGTCCCTTGTGTCCGCTAGGTGACAACGTATCTGGTAGAATCCACCGTGGGAGAGGTCAATGAAGGATGAGCGTACACAATGCCAATAAGATCGATCCTTCTTTGGGTGGGAGAGGACAAGGCAATCCCGTAATGCTTCAGATTATAAATGGTCCATGTGGAGGAATCCCACAGGTATTCAGGTAGATGAGGATTGTCCTTGGAAGACCATTATTATTTAGTCCATTATTGGAAAGAGAATACATTCATTTCCTCAAAACTATCTTGGAAGATCCTGATCTCTGGAAGACGCGATACAGAAATGGGTTCCTCAGTCAAACAAGATTTTATTTAGCTTATTATTAAGTAATAAGGGAGCAATTCTGATGTCAAGCCCTTCGTCTTAAACTCTCAAACGTCTAAAAAAAAAAAAAAAAAAGTGTCCTCCTTGCTTGTTCTCAAGAGGTTTCCTTAAAAATTGCCAAAACTTGCAATATTTCTCAGCTGGTCTTTATATGGTACGCCCTGAAAAGATACAGAGAAAAACATTAGTAAATCTTAATTATTATAGTACCAAAACTATGACATCACAGCAGAAACTTGTTTCCTTTGAAACCTCGTCTTTTTTTTCCAGCCTATTCAATAAACCACCTGCAGGACTTCTCTGAAAACTCAAACCCATTCTTCTCAACAAAGCTCATACCTGCTATCTTCAGTTATCCACCTGGTGCCACATAATAGATCCCTCAGATAACGTCTTCTTTATCAGAAGCTTTCCAGACACTAAAGTGAAACACTGTACCCCCAGCCTCTTAAAGCCCCACTGCAAATATAAAATGCTTTCCAAGTCCTGTGTAGGCAATCAATGGCTGAGCTGGCTTTCAACTGTCTAAGGGCCAGTGCACACCAAAAAGCATTAGTGTCATCGCAAACGCTCAGCGCTTTTTGGAGTGAATTTTCAGAGCGATTCTAGGCATGTGCAGAGTGATTTTCTAAACATTCCTAGCAATTTGTGGAGCGTTTTGGTGTTGCGTTTTTTATATTTTGTTACAGTAGAGCTGTAACGGAGCTTTTGTAAAAAAAAAAACGCTCTGATCTAGAGCTTTTCAGAGCGATTTTCCACTTTCCTATACTTAACATTGAGACTGAATCACCTCAGAAATCAAACATGCTGCAGGACCCACGTTTGCATTTGGGAAAAAAGCACATCGCTCTGGTGTGCTCCATCCCATTCAAACACATTAGCCAAGCGCTTTTCAAAGCGCTGGCGATTTTAAAAGCGCTCAGAAGTGCTCTTGTTGTGCACCAGCCCTAAAACTAGCTAATCAGAGTTCATGACTAGGAACTTGATCATAAGTCACTTCCTGCAGCATAGACTTCTTAAGCTGGAGCTGAATTGATCTCCAAGAGCTCTGCTTGAGAAAACAGAATCAGATGATCCAGAGAACACAGGACTGGAAAAACACAAAGGAAGATGACCAGACCTGAAGTGAGAAGGATATGAAAGCTGCCATATTTATTTCCTTTTAAACAATACCAGTTTCCTGACTGCCCTGCTGATCTATTTGGCTGCAGTAGTGTCTGGATTAGAAGCATGTTTGTTTCAGGTGTGTGATTCAGTCAGAGCACCTGATCTGTATGCTTTTCAGGGTATATAGCTAAGAGTATTAGAGGCAGAGGATCAGCAGGACTGCCAGGCAACTGGTATTGTTTAAAAGCAAATAGATATGGCAGCCTTTATATGTCTCACTTCAGGTGTGCTTTAAAAGGTTTTTCAATTACTGTATATTCCTGCGTATAAGACTACTTTTTAACCCTTGAAAATCTTCTGAAAAGTTGGGGGTCGTCTTATACGCCGGGTGTCATTAATGCCGGGTGATACGCCCTATCCTGTTACCGCCTCTCAGATCTCCCTGCTATATAGCACAATCTATTCTTCCATACCGTTCTGATAAACAGGTAGACAAGGAGAGCTGACCAGTCTACTTAAGGAGAGTTGACCAATGCAACAAGTCAATTGACTATATATTTTTATATACTGGGTAACATATACAGTACAGCACCAGTATCTGTTCATGCAAAGCACCAGTACATGATTTTTTTATTTTTATTTGGTGTGTGTTGGAAGAGGGGTAGTCTTATACGGCGAGTATATCCCAAACTCTATATTTTAACTGGAAAAGTTGGGGGGTCGTCTTATATGCCCAGTCTTATACGCCGGAATATACGGTATTTTATACATTTTTGGGTGGTTCCATCTACCATCTCTCCAAGAGCTGTGTCTGGGTCAGCCTCCTTGTTTGATGGTGCTGAGCAGGGTAGCTACCACAGCTCCTCCCCCAGGGCCTTCCAAGAGCTCATTTAGCTACCTTGCTTCAAGTGATGTGACCAAATTTTTCCAAATGGATTGTTACCCGTTTTTGGACACAAAAAGCCATCACAGGATCTAGAATGAACCAGGGCTGTGGAGTCGGAGTTGGAGTCGAGGAGTCTGAGTAATTTTGGGTACCCGGAGTCGGGAGTCTGAGTCGGATGATTTTGTATAAAATCCACAGCCCTGATAAGTAATAGGCTAACGAGTTTGAGTCATTTTAGGTACCCAGAGTCAGAGTCAGTGGTTTCATAAACTGGAGGAGTCCGAGTTGGAACATTTTTGTACCGACTCCACAGCCCTGGAATGAACAGGTGTCCCCATAGGACGCTTAATAATGTCAGTCGTGGAAATGGGTTTTACATTCACAGCTTTAAATATTTTTTTGCAGTTAAATACACTGTATTTGATCACCCAAAAATGTTGATTGCTTAGTCCCTCGATGCAAAAAAAATCGCTACCTTACAAGGCACAGTAGACAAGACTTGCAAACAATTTATCCCCACTAAACTGTTCTTGGCTGAGGTCGATAGTCGGGGTCATCTCAGCTAAAAATCTAGCCTATACAGGTTTCACTGAAGGTCGCTTATCAATCCAGCATGTTGGATCTTCAAGCAACAACTGGCGGCTGAGTCCATTGTTCTCCTACTCCCCCCTTCCACTACAAGTCGGTCTGTTGTGCGCTGCAGGTTGTCCTCCCCTCTCCATAGCAATAACCCCATCACTCTGCTATTGCAAAACATGGCCTCTGTAAAGTGCTCAGCTACCAAACTGTAGCCTGAGGGACTCTTTCCAAGCTCCTTAGGGCAACAAGCCCTGGACATGCCTACACACCTCTCCTGCTGAAACTCTGGCTTCAATACAGAGTCCGTGATTTAGAAGAATAAGCAGATCACGGGTCCCAATATTGCTGATTACATGCTA